>NW_028318835.1:445000-745000 GCF_062004578.1 Staurois parvus
TTGGCGAATCAGTGATCACATGCAAAGTAGTAAGCAAGATGTCACTTGTGACATCATTGCTTACCACGTGTGAAATCTGTGAATGATCACAGAGGTCACATGGTACAAGGCTATTCACAACATCCTTGTACCATGTGACAAGCTGTGACCAATCACAGCTCACTCAGTATTTCTCAATGACTGCAAGAATGCAGACAGAGAGAAAGAGAAATGATTGCTTTTATATCCTATATGGGTATAAAAGCAATCAGTGTAAAAAAAAAAAAAAAAAAATCTTCATCACCCCCCACAAGTAGTACAGTGTCACCATGGTGACACTGTATTGCTAGGGTGACAGTATGTAAAAAAAATAAATAAATAAAAAATAATAATATACAAAAAATAAAATAAAAATCTAAAAAAAAATGTTTAAAAATTATAATTTTTGGTTATAAACTAATTTGGATTTTTTTTTTTACTAAAAAAATAACGGAATAAATTTTGGCCAAGATTTAGGATGAAATATTGTTTATTTGCAAAATTTTATTAAAAAAAACACTTTTTTTCAAAATTTTTGGACTTTTTCATTTACATAGTAAAAAAAATAAAAATCCCAGCGGTGAATAAATGCCACCAAAATAAAGCTTTATCTGTCTCAAAAAAATGGTAAAAAATTCATATGGGTACAGTATTGCATGACCGCGCAATTGTCATTCAAAGTGTGATAGCGCTGAAAGCTGAAAATTGCCCTGGACAGGAAGGGGGTAAAAGTGTCCCGACAGGAAGTGGTTAAGAAAAAATAAAAAAACCCAGAGGTGATTAAATACCACCAAAATAAAGCTCTGTCACAAAAAAATGATAAAAATGTCATATGGGTACAGTGTTGTATGACCGCACAATTGTCATTCAAAATGTGACAGTGCTGAAAGCAGGAAATTGTCCTGGGCAGGAAGGGGGTATAAGTGCCCTGTAGGCTAGTGGTTAAGATTAAGGAATAATACGGGCCAACAATTTTTTGAGGAATTAAAGGAACTACTTAAGAAAAGCTTGAATCAAGGAATACTTATCTTAATATCTATGCATAAACAATCCCAGTACACCAGTCTTATTTTTTACCTAAAATTCACAAAGAACCAGTGAATCACTTGGGATGACCCACAATTATCTGGAATTGGGTCATTATAACCAGTTGCCATCTGCCTTATAGCAGATTTACTGCTACAGGGTGGACACCCAGCGCAAAAGCACATATATAAATATGATCCACACTCCTGACATGTTGACAGACTCGTGCGCGCCTGCTGTACCATGATTTGGTACAGCACCGATCACTCAATAGATTCAGGCCAATGATATTTGGCCTAGACCTGCTGATCTGTTGTATGGAATCAGAGCTCATTCTATGCCTGTGTTTACAGAACACAGGCACAGGAAATGGTGCACTCTTCTCTTACTGGAGTACATTCCATTCCAGCGAGAGAAGAAAGCAAATCCATGAAAGTCAAAGCAGCACACTGACACAGTAAAAGCACAGCTAGGTCACATTAAACCCTCTGATTGCCCCCCCAGTTAAACCTTTCACTGACCTGTCACCAGTGTTATTAGTACAGTATACAGATTTTGTTTACGGATCAATGTACTAGTGCAGGGGTGGGCAAACTTTTTGACTTGAGGGCCGCAATGGGTTCATATATTGGACCCGGGGGCCGGACCAAGAGTAGATGAATGATGTGTATGTGTCATCCATAGTAAGTATAGTAATATTCCCCCATAGTAAGCATAGTAATTAATCCCCCATATAGTAATTCATCCCCCATAGTAATTCATCCCCCATATAGTAATTCATCCCCCATATAGTAATTCATCCCCCCTATAGTAATTCATTCCCCATATTAATTCATCCCCCATATTAAGTCCCCAAGTCCCCCCTGTGTCAATTCACTTACCTTTGCTCCGCGCGTTCCTCTCGCCGTGTTCCCGCGCCGTTCCGGTGTAGCATGAAAATCTGTCTCCTATGAGGATCTGTCCCCCTCGACGTATCTGCGCATGTGCCAGTTTCAGGCATTAGCAGCCGATCGGCGATCTCCGGCACATGCGCAGATACGTCGAGGGGGACAGATCCTCATAGGAGACAGATTTTCATGCTACACCGGTCTTCAGGGCGGACTGTGAGAGGAGCCTAGCTCCCCTCACGTTCGTCACGCTGCCCCGCCTACACACATCCTGACAGTATCACGCTCCGCGGGCTGGATTAAAAGGTCCGCCGGGCCGTAGTTTGCCCACTGCTGTACTAGTGTCACATGCAACTTTAGATAGCGTTAGCGTCAGTAAGTGCCCCTTCCAGATAGTATCAGATTGCCTTCCACTACATTACATTTAAATCACTAACATCACATTTAATCCTTTGATTGCCAGGAACACACTCACATACACACTATAAACGTCCATTGCTAGTATAGTGTCTGAACAGATCAATATCTTTGATCAGATCAGAACTATACCTGTGTTCATAATAGTATAGTGTTCCCAAAATGCAGCGTTAGCAGGATCAGCCCTGACACCTGCCAGCACCTGCGTTTAGCCCCTTAGCAAGTTCAGTGTCAGTAGATCACTGTCACATGATAGATTACACTGCAGCATTAGCACGATCAGGCCTGATCTCTGCTAGTACTTGCCGGTAAATTGTTTTGTAGCAGTTCAAGCAGTCTCTGACAGCCAGGTGCTATTTTTCCTGGGAGCAGCAGTTCAAGCAGCAGTTTGGGCACTAAAATTATATAGCGGCCAAAATGCCCAACAAAAGATACTCTAGTGAAGAGGCCTACAGGATTATGAACATGTCAGATGAGAGTGAAGGGGAAGGCTCACTAACAGGATTTGCCTCAGAATACGAACCTGTAGAGAGCAGTGGCACCCTAACAGATAGCTCAGACGATGCAGAAGAGGACCCTGGAAAAATTAGGCATACCCAACACCGTGTCCATGTTGCGGAGGTGTTCGAATTGCATGATGATTCTCATATGCAGCTGAATTCCAGTGCAGAATGCACTACCTTTTGGTGAACTGGCGAGTACCAGCGGCCTAGTACATCGTGGTCTTTTACATACCAGCACCTAAGTATCACTTGGTGACGTGGTGAGTCCCCTAAGTGCAGTACAACCTGGTGCGGAGGCTAGCACAAGTAGTGTCCTGCAGCCACCAAAAATTCAAACACTGGCCTGTAGACCCCATAGTGTCCTTCCGGATGTGCTTGCAAATCCTGATTGGCAGCCCACAAATTCTGCACCCATACTTCCACCATTCACTGCCCAACCCGGAATTCAGGTGGAAACAGCAAATTTAACTACTTCCCTTGATTTTTTTTTGGAGCTGTTTTTCATGGAAGATCTGTATGGATTGATTGTTGAACAAAGCAATTTATATGCACAGCAATTTCTCACTGACAATCCAAATTCAAACCTTGCCAGACCATTTGAATGGAAACCTATTAAGGTTTCTGAATTTAAAGTTTTTTGGGGCCTAACCCTCAACACGGGCATTACTAAAGAGAGTGAGTTGTGATCATATTGGTCCACAGACCAGATTCATCATATGCCCATGTTCTCTGCTGCCATGGCCAGGCATAGATATGAAAACATGCGATTTATGCATTTCAGTGACAATACAATCTGAATCCACAAAATGCGGCCCTTCATAAATCACTTTAACCAGAAATTTGCAGATGTATTTACGCCCCAACAAAACATCTGCATCGATGAGTCCCTCATTAATTTGTCTGCCCGCCTTGAATTCAGAAAGTTTTTCCCCAGCAAGCGTTCCAGATATGGGGTCAAAATGTATAAGCTCTGTGAGAGGGCAACAGGCTATACATGTAATTTTTGGATTTACGAAGGAAAACATAGTCACCTGGAACCCCCCCAGATGCCCAGACTACATGGGCAGCAGAGGCAAGATAGTTTAAGACTTGGTGTCACCCTTTTTCCATATGGAATACCACTTATATGTGGACAATTTTTATACAAGCAAGCCACTCTGTAGACATTTGTACAATCTTAGAACTGACTCATGTGGCACTGTGCGATCTAATCACTGGGGCTTCCCCCAAGGGCCTGTAATACCTGGCTTAAAAAGGGGAAGAAAGCCTGCTTGAAAAATGATGAATTGCTCACAGTGAAGTGGTAGGACAAATGGGATATTTTCGTCCTGTCTTGCATTCACGCAGACACGACAGTCCAAATTTGCTTGGCAACCGGTGTTGTTGAAAAGCTCCTCTGTGTCCATTATTATAACCTTAACATAGGAGGGGTGAACTTCAACGACCAGATGATGAAGCCATACTTAGTTTCCCGTAAAGCCAGATGCTGGTACCAAAAAGTGTCTGTACATTTCAATTGGCTCTGTACAATGCTTTTGTGCTTTACAGTACAAAGCAACTGGATGAAGTGGATCCTTCCTAAAATTTCAGGAATAGATCATCACGGACTTTTTGTATCCAGAAGGTGCTGTAGCCCAAACCCCCAATCCAGATGCAGTGAGCTAGCTGCAGGAGAGGCATTTTCCTGATGCCATTCCTGGTACCCCAACCCAAAAGTCACCTCAAAAAAAGCTGTCGTGTCTGTAGCAGACATGGAATTAGACAAGACACCTGCTTTTTCTGTCCCTCCTGTCCTGGCCAACCTGGTCCGTGCCAAGGACTGCTTCTGTCTCTACCACACACTAATGGAGTATTAGTATCGGGTACAACATGGCAAATTCTAGGGTACATATTTACACAGGGTCTGGAAAGATGTTACATAGTCATTTTGAGAGACCCTAAAATCTGGAAAGTTTACAGTTTAAAAAAATTTAAAAAGTAAAAAAAAATAAAATAAAAAGCCAAAAATAGTTGTTTTATTGAATTACTGTTCTATTGATACTGTTTTATTGTTAACTTGTTATTTCTTTGCAGGAATGCCATTCAGCTGCAGCACCGATCTGTTTATTCTGACAGCAACAGGGTTTGTTCTTGGAAAATATGTCTGTGTGTGCAGCGCTGCTGGATATTTATCATCATATCATATCATCATATAAAAAAAAAAAGAACATACATGCTGAAGCATGGGGGCCTGGGGTGGTCAGTGGATGGATAACTCCTATGCTTCGGCATATATATTTTTCATATTTTTTGGCATAGACCTAAAAAAAAAAGTTGTTTTATTGAGTTAATGTTCTATTGTTACTGTGTTTTATTGTTAACCGTTGTTTAATTTGCAAGAACGCCATTTAGCTGCAGCACTGTTTGTTCTGTTTACTCTGACAGCAACAGGGCGTGCTCTCAAAATACACATCAGTGTATGTAGCACTACTGGATGACATTTATCATCCGCAGTTAAAATAAAGAACATACATGCTCAAGCATGGGGCCTGGGGCTGTCAGTGGATAGAGCGTTCTTATGGTTCAGCATATATAGGGTGACCAACGGGATTTGGACGGTTTGGAAAAAAACAGTACTCTGTAAATTTTCAACTCGAAATGTATTTGTTTTTACATAAACAGAGATCAAGACATGTCATTTGAGTTACTTATTCAGTTATGAAAAATAATTGCATTTAGATGACCATCCTCTTGAATGCAGATTTCAATCCTTCGCTTGAAATTGTCCATCACTCGGGCCAACAGCTATCAATCATGAGCACTTTTTGTCCGATGGCATCCTTCAATTCATTCAAATTATGGGGTTTCATGAGTGTACACAAGGCTCTTCAGGAAACCCCATAGGAAGAAATCAAATGGTGACAAGTCAGAAGGCCTTGGGGGCCATGGCAGATTGTCGAAGTGTGAAATGAGGCACCCAAGGAACATGTTTCGAAGAACTTCCATTGGTGCAGCTACAGGCATCATCCTGGTATAGTTTAAATCGACAGTCAACTTTAATGTAAAAGCAATCCTACCGGCTAATGTGTTTTACAAGCAGTGGGAGGCGACGACCTTTCCCCCCACTGTCTTCCATGACTTTCTCAGGCTGTCCAGTTCCATTGGGGAATTTTGAGAGTGCAGTCGGCGTTTCCACAAGCTGACCACAGACCTGAATGGAGACCAGAACGGCTCCAATCATCTCTATGGTCTGAGAAACCGGAAGCTACAAGTATTTCACCACTTCAGGTTCGCTGTATATAAACAGCGCCATTTTTAAATTGGGAAAACATCTGATCACACCAATCTTGGTATGATCAGACGATATAAGGGTACAGAGGATACCTAAAGTCTAATAGACCCCAGAATTATCAGAAAAAAATACCTGTCACTGCCTATTGCTATCACAGGGGATATTTACATTCCCTATGATAACAATAAAAGCGATAAAAAAAGAAAGAAAGAAAACAAAGTAAATAGTAAAAAAAAAAAATAAAATAAAGCACCCTCGTCCCCCCCGCGCTCAAAAGAATCCAGCCTCGTGTCAGTATGTAAACAGTGGTTGCACCATGCTTGTGAGATATCACTGCAAATGTTAGATCGAGGGCAGTAATTCCAGCACTATACCTCCTGTGTAAATCTAAAGTAAAAGCTTTTATACCGTAGCCTATGGATATTAAAAATGTATGTCATTTGTCACCTCTGCACGGGGCAAGCGCAGTTTTAAAGCATGTTATGTTTGGTCATTATTTACTCGGCATAACAACATCTTTTATATTTTACCAAAAGGGGTCATTTGGGGGGCGTTTGTACTACCCTGGCATTTTAGCACCTCAAGAAATGCGATAGGCAGTCAGAAAGTAAAAACTGCGTAAATTCCAGTATGTACAGTGAGGAACAGAAGTATTTGAACACCCTGTGATTTTGCAAGTTCTCCCACTTAGAAATCATGGAGGGGTCAGAAATTCACATTGTAGGTGCATTCCCACTCTGAGACAGGATTAAAAAAAAATTCAGGAAATCACATTGTATGATTTTTAAAGAATTTATTTGTCTTGCACTGCTGAACATAAGTATTTGAACACCTGAGAAAATCAGTGTTAATATTTGGTACAGAAGCCTATTGTTTGCAATTACAGAGGTCAACCATTTCCTGTAGTTCTTGACCGGGTTTGCACACACTGCAACAGGGATTTTGGCCCTCTCCTCCACACAGATCTCCTCTAGATCTGTCAGGTTTCGGGGCTGTCGCTGAGCAACACGGAGTTTCAGCTCCCTCCAAAGATGTTTTATTGGATTTAGGTCTGTAGACTGGCTAGGCCACTCCAGAACCTTGATATGCTTCTTATGGAGCCACTCCTTGGTTATCCTGGCTGTGTGCTTCAGGTCGTTGTCATGTTGGAAGACCCAGCCACGACCCTTCTTCAATGCTCTGACTCAGGGAAGGAGGTTGTTGCTCAAAATCTCACAATAAATGGCCCCATTCATCCTCTCCTTAATACAGTGCAGTTGTCCTGTCCCCTTCACAGAAAAGCACCCCCAAAGCATGATGTTACCACCCCCATGCTTCACAGTAGCGATGGTGTTCTTGGGATGCAACTCAGCCTTCTTTTTCCTCCAAACACGACGAGTGAAGTTTAGACGAAAAAGTTCTACTTTGGTCTCATCTGACCACATGAACTTTCTCCCATGCCTCCTCTGGATCATTCAGATGGTCATTGGCAAACTTCAGACGGGCCTGGACATGTGATGACTTGAGCAGGGGAACCTTCCGTGCAATGCATGATTTGAAACCATGACCTTTGAAACTGTGGTCCCAGCTCTCTTCATGTCATTGACCAGCTCCTCCCTTGTAGTTCCGGGCTGATTCCTCACCTTTCTTATCAGTGATACCCCACGAGGTGAGATCTTGCATGGAGCCCCAGTCCGAGGGAGACTGACAGTCGTCTTTAGCCTCTTCCATTTTCTAACAATTGCTCCAACAGTTGATCTATTTTCACCAAGCTGCTTGGCAATTGTCCCATAGCCCTTTCCAGCCTTGTGGAGGTCCACAATTTTGACTCTGGTGTCTTTTGACAGCTCTTTGGTCTTGTCCATGGTAGTAGTTGGCGTCTGACTGACTGTGGGGTGGACAGGTGTCTTTAAAGAGCTCAGACAGGTGCTACTAAGTTAGATTAATGAGTAGAGTAGAGGTGGACTTTTTAAAGGCACAGTAACAGGTCTTTGAGAGCCAGAATTCTTGCTGTTTCTTAGGTGTTCAAATACTTATGTTCAGCAGTGCAAGACAAATAAATTCTTTAAAAATCATACAACGTGATTTCCTGAATTTTTTTTTAAATTCTGTCTCCCCCCTCCATGATTTCTAAGTGGGAGAACTTGCAAAATCGCAGGGTGTTCAAATACTTCTGTTCCTCACTGTATACCATAGTTTGTAGATGCTATATTTGAGTTTATTTGATTTTTGTTTTATAATAGAAAGTAGAAAATTTCATTTTTTTTTTCATAATTTCAGATCGTTTTTCATTTATAGCACAAAAAATAAAAATCCCATTGGTGATCAAATACCACCAATAGAAGGCTATAGTTGTGTGAAAAAAATTACAAATTTAATTTGGGCACATCGTTGCATGACTACGTAATTACCACTTGAAATAGCTCAGCGCCAAATAGCAAAAAATAGCCTGGTCAGGATGTGTGTATGTGTGTGTGTTGGGGGGGGGTTACATCTTCCAGAGGGTGGTTAACATCTAATTTATCTCATTACATAGATGTATTCCTACAGAAGGAAGTACTACTGATGCCATCATATTTAAAGACTCTAAGCATATCTTCAAAATCTATTGAAAGATATAGAATGGCAATCAGGGTGGCTGTTGGTGTTTGTCAGACTGCTTTGCATCCCTTGTTCTGAGGTATAACTATGTGAAGGAATGGGACATCCATTGTAACCAAGTAAAAAACTGGAAACACTTCAGAATTACTTTATTATACGGTCCATATGCTGCATACCTAAACACAATTATTTTTATGTTGATTGGAACAGCTATGGGCACAAGGTTCGCATCTAGTTTTGCCAATCTCTATTTGGCAGACTGGGAAACCATTCACATCTGGCCTAACAGTGAATTTCTTGCAAACCTTGTGCTATGAAAAAGATTCACAGATTATCTTATACAGTATGGAGAGGTTCAAAGAATGAGTTAGACATTTTCTTGGAACATCTTAATACCAACAACCATATTTTGCAGTTTACACGTTGCAATAGCACCGACAGGATTAATTTTTTGGACTTGGAAATCTTTGTTGATGACAATAGATTCCAAAGACATTTAGGAAACAAGATGACTAACAGCTTTAGTCTCAATACTACAAGTGTAATAAAAGCGCCACACCCTTAATACTTTAAAGCAGCAATTCCACCTCAAAGAAACCAAATAAATTTCTTAGTGCTAGACCTTAAATAAAGGAATGCGCTAAAACCACAAACTATTCCCAATTTAGTGTAGAAACATTAGTGCAAAAGATATATATATCTATTCTCAATTAATATCAAAAAATATCAAAATTATGTGCAAAACTATTTTTTAGTGCATAAGTAATTTAAATACTTAAATTTGTGAATATAAAAAAATGTTCAATTCTGAATTTCTTCAAATGTCCAAACAAATCCTTTTCAAATTCAGGTGCTCTCAAAGAAATTGTGCCAAAATCCACCACCAAAGTAAAGTTGGGTAACTCACCAGAGCTCCATACTGATCAATCTCTAGATCAGCAAAAAAACGCTTTTTGCTCTGGGAGCAGATGCAATGAATCAACTTCTCAGGTGTGATGATCAATAGCTACACAATCATCCATAAGGTAGGTATCCACCACTCAATATAATGGTTCCAGGAGCATTATATCACTCTCTTTTTAGATCTCTCCACCGAGGTCATGTTTGGGAATGAAAGAGAAAATCATGGTGCAGCCAGTTTTTTTATAAAAGTATCCAACAATTTAATAAAGATTTACACTCACAAAAAGGGTGTCTTCATCGACACCAGTATAACAGCATAAAACAGCAAATGGTATAACAGTCTCCTGTTCCCCGCACACTCACTACAGCGCTTGTGACTCAATTTTCTCCACAGACGTCAGCATCCAGCAAGCCAAGCCCTACTAGTTTCGTCATGAATGACGTCTTCAAGGGGCGGTCTGGATGCAGACGTCGGCTCCTCTCTAATATACCACCCGCACTCTGCATTTCTGAGCAGCTTAACCAATCACACTAACAACTCCATGAATATGCATCTCCAATTACAGAATGTTACGGCGAAGCAGCACAATCTCCAAACAAGCTTCCAACCTCGCCTTACACCCTGCAATTCCTTTTTAAAAAACATCCACAAATATCCCAGGCCATATAACAGCATCAAAATACTAAAAAAGCAGCATAAAATGTTAACATCGTACATTTAAAGGGCCATACCCACATTAAAGAAGAACTCTACAATCAAAATTTATATATATAAAAAAATACATATATAAATGTGTAAAAAAAATACATAAAATATCTCTAAAAAATACAAACCAAAAACTATACATAAAATGAAACAAGTAATCCTCCTTTATATATCAAAAAAGTCCTTCACAATCCCCATATATCACAAATTCCGCTTTTTCTTTTTTCTTAACCCAAAGCATGTAGAATATCCAAGAAGTATTCTTTCAAAAGTTTGTCAAAAAACAGTTAAGATCAATATCTATATTCATACCTTTTGGTTTTAAACAGTCCAATTCATATATCCAATATGTTTCCTTCTTTGATATTTCTTTAATCATATCAGACCCCTTCCAATGCTCATTCATTTTCTCAATGCCATAAAAAGTTGCTAAACTTGGGTCACTATTATGTTTTAATTTAAAATGCTTCGACACACTATGTTTTTCAAAACCTTTTTTTATATTATTTAAATGTTCTGCAATCCTCGTCTTCAAATGTCTCCCTGTTCTTCCTACGTATTGGAGGCGACACGGGCACTCCAAAACATAGATCACATGTGTTGAATTACATGAGATAAAATGAGTCGATATTATATTCTTTATTAGTTGTACTTGAACAGAACTTTTTCTTACTTTTACTCAAAGCCTTATTCTTTTTTTTTTTTTATATATATATATATATATATATAATTTTCTCCCCATAACTCCCTTCCTTTCAGCCCTCCCACCTCCCCGCCCCGCTTCTTTAAACCCCTGACATCTATCTGATCGACTTGTATCTCACATCCTCTGGATACCGAGATTTGGAAGAAAGAAAGAAAGAAAGGCAAATTACTATATTTTTTCCTTTTCCTTATCCTTTCCCCTTTTCCCTTCCTCTCTTCTTGTCCTCTCTTTCCCTTTTCTTTACGCTTACTTACTCAGTACCTTCCTTTACCTTTACTTTGAACTCCCATTTCATATGATATGCCCCCATCCTATCTACCTGTATATAATAAAATTTTTCCAATCTAGTCCACTCTATTCATCCAATCCTCTTCCCTCGGTACCTCAACTTTACGCCAAAACCTAGGAATCAGACTTTTTGCTGCATTTAGGTAGCTCAATATACCCAGTTCTTTATATTTATTTCCAGATAATATTGAATTATGAAAAAGGCAGGTTTCAGGGTCCAATCCTATCTCCATTCCAGTGATAATCCTAATTTGATTTATAACTTTTTTCCAATATACTTGTATTTTTAAATATTCCCACCATATGTGGTACATCGTGCCCAACCCTCCACACTCTCGCCAACACCAAGGTTGTTTCTCCCCACTCATCTTGTGCTCTATCATCGGTGTAACATACCACCTAGTCAAACATTTAAAGTTCATTTCCGCCTCACGCATACTTATATTTTCGTGTACCATTCTGTATATTTTTCTCTGTGTGTGCTCTTCCCACTCCACTCCTAGATCCCTTTCCCATTTCTCTATATACTTTAGTTTTACCTTACTATCTAAATCAGTGAGAACTTTATATGCTTTAGCAGTGCTGTGCTTCCCATCACCTTGGAGTTCTAAATATTTCTCAAATTCATTCCATTCTTTCCTAGTTCTAAGGGGCTTCATCAATTTCTCCACAAATTGTTTCAGTTGATTATACCTCCATATATCTATCTTAGTGAAAATCTTTCCCTCTTCCCTTTTCAAATCCTCCAGTGTTCTTAAATTTACCCCCTCTATTACGTCTCTCAACTGAGCGTCCTCCTTCTTAATCCATCTGCCTGTAATTTCCTCTTTGCCTGGGGGAAAAAACTCTGAATTTTTGAATGGCATTAGCATTGAATTAAAATCCCATTTCCTCTGTTTGTGCATTTTATCCCACTCCCTTATTACAATCCTCGTGTATATACTCGTGCTCTCCTCTAATTCTCTAAACTGTGCTGGTACCCAAACACTCCTACTCAAATCCTTTCTACTAAGTGTATTTTCTATTGTGACCCAATGTTTACTCTTTGAGTTGTGCGTCCAATCAAAAATTCTTGCTAAAATAACTGCCCTGTAGTATCTTTTAAAATCCAGTACTCCCAACCCCCCCTTTTCTTTATTTCTACTTAGCACTTCATATGATATCCTAGGTTTTTTATTTTTCCATATATATTTTGTTACCATTCGCTTAATTGTCTTAAAATACACCTCTGGAAGATTAATGGGAATCATCTGGAATTTATACAGTATCTTAGGGACAATTACCATTTTTATCAAGTTAACACGACCTAGCCAGGAAGGGTTTCCTCCACCAATTTTCTTCAATTCCTCCCTAATCTCGTTTAGCAATGGAATATAATTAGCTTTATAAAGGTTTTTCTCTGAAGGAGTGAGTTTTACTCCCAGGTACTTTATTTCTCTATCTTTCCATATAAAGGGAAATTCTCTCTGTATCTTTTCTTTTTCACTCTTTGGAAGATTTATATTTATTATCTCTGTTTTGCTCGGGTTAATTTTTAGATTTGACATTTCCCCATATTCCTTCAGTGTTTTCATTAGGTTAGGAAGTGTTATCCTAGGGTTTCCAACATAGAACAATAAATCGTCCGCAAAGGCGGCTATCTTATGTTCTATCTTTCCTACATTAATTCCCCTTATATCTATGTTTTTCCGAATTGTTAATAACAGGGGTTCCAAAGATAGAACAAACAACAATGGGGAAAGTGGACAGCCCTGTCTGGTTCCATTTGACATCAAGAAAGTCTCTGATCTCTCTCCATTTACCATTACCATCCTTCATACAACCTTCCAATCCACTTTCTCATCCTAATACCCAATCCCAGGGCCTCTAGTGTATCCATCATGAAGCTCCAGTTAACCCTGTCAAACGCCTTCTCCGCATCTATCGAGAGCAGCACTACTGGATTTTTTTCCATTTTACTTTTCTGCATGAGCAGCAGGGATCTCAACCCATTATCTCGACCCTCTCTTCCTCTAACAAAGCCTACCTGATCTCCATGTATCCAATCTGGCATCAGATCCTTTAGCCTATTCGCCAATACCTTTGCATACAACTTCGTATCTATGTTCAGTAGCGATATCAGTCTGTAACTTGAGCATTGAATGATGTCTTTACCTTCCTTGTGTATTAGAACCACCTGTGCCAGTAGGGACTCCTGTCTTATCTCCATCTCTCCCCCCAATGCGTCCATATATAACTTTAACTTAGGTAGCAGTAAGTCACTGTATTTTTTATAGTACCTCACGGTATACCCGTCTGGACCAGGGCTTTTTCCCGTCATAAAGCTTTTTAATGCTATTTTTAGTTCTTCCTGTGTAATTTCAGATTGTAAGGAGTTTAATAGTTCTTCACTTAATTTTGGTAGTCCTGTATTCCTAAATAGTCCCTTCTTTTTTCAATGTTTACCATTTTATCTTTATTTATAGCATCCTTGGGGGCAATATTATATAATTTACTATAGTACTCTTTAAATACCTTTGCAATGTCTTTGGTTGAATGGACTAATTCTCCCTTGGAGTTTTTTATTTTGTCTATGTAGTTCCTATTCTTCTTTCTCCTTAAGGCTCTCATCAGATACTTTCCCGATCTATCTCCCCATCTATATCTTTCCCCAGTGATCTTATTAAAGGTTCTAATTTTTTCTTCCTCCATTACTTTCTCTAATTCTTCCCTCTTTTTTATCACTTTCTGCTCTCTTTCCTTATGTTGTTTTTATGTAGGAGTTCCATCTCAGCTATTTCCTTCAAAAGCCCACTAATCTTCTCTCCCCTTTCCCTTTTTTTCTTTGCCCCAATTGCAATAAGGATTCCTCTTATATATGCTTTGTGCGCCTCCCACACTGTAGCTAGTGATACATCTCCCGTTTCATTTTCCTCAAAGAACCTCTCTATCTCTTCTCTGATCTTCCGGTCAGTATCTTGGTCCATGAGGAGTGCCTCATTCAGCCTCCATGATAGGCCCCCTGACAGCTTCCCTCCCCATCTTAATTTCATTACCACAGGTGCATGATCCGAAAAAGTCATTGCTTCTATTTTAACCCCAACCAAAATCCTCAACGAGTCGATGGTCCACCAGTATATAGTCCAATCTAGAGTATGTCCTATGTACCCTGGAGAAAAAGGTGTAATCTCTATCTCTCATGTTGACAATTCTCCAGCTATCCACCAGTTGACTCTCTTTCATCACCTTTTTCAATGATTCCATCAACCTATTTCCCCTTCTCTGCACTACAGATGTTGTGTCTATTTGTGGATCCATACATATGTTAAAGTCTCCCTCCACTATTAAATATCCCTTTCCAAAGTCCATCAATCTTCTCATAACCCCTTTCAAAAACTTCTCCGGCTTCCTATTAGGGCAATATATGTTTGCGAGCGTACACTCAGTGTCCTGCAATTTACCTTTCAAGAACAAGAACCTCCCCTCCAGGTCCGTCTTTCTATCCTCCAGTTCAAACCTAATGTTTTTTGCAATTCCTATCGCCACACCCTTCGCTCTCTTAACTGGGGAGTCTGCATAATACCATGTCGGGTGATGCCTAGAGTTCAGCTTAATGTTTTTTTTTTAACTCTAGGTGTGTTTCCTGTAAAAATACAACTGAGGCCTCTCTATGCTGTAATTCTCTATATAGTCTAAATCTTTTACCTGGGCAATTTAACCCATTTACATTATGGGTTACAAACCTTATTTCCTCCATATTTTATTTGTCTTCTTCCTATTTTACCATTTCCTTTCTTCTTCCCCTTCCTTATACCTCTTCTCTCATACAAGATGTCAGTTTTAAAACCCCCTCTCCCTGCTCCCTCCCCAGTTCTCTCCCTCCCATCCACCCCCTCCTCCCTCCCTCTGCCTCCCTCCCTTTCCCACCCCTCCCTTATTTAGGCTTTCCATTTGCCTATTCATATTTTGAGGGACTCACCCCTCCAGAGATGTATACCTTGGGGTTGAGCTCCACCCATACACGGCGCCCTCTACCCCCCCCCCCCTCTGGTACTCCTCTTACTCTGAGATTGTTTCTCCTATCTCTATTTTCTTGTACCTCCATCTTATAGAGTAGTTTCTTTTGTTCTTTCCTGATATCAATTGTTCTCTTTTCCAGTTCAGATATGTCTTTGGTGTGATTTTTAACTCTTTCCTCCGTCTCCTCTACCCTCAATAATATCTGCCCCAGATCACTCTGAATATTTACCAGTTCATGCTTTATCGTTCTTTAAGTTTTTAAACATATCCGCCATCTCCTTCTTATTTGGGACTTGTAGTTCCTTTTCTAGTTCTCTTATCTCAAAATTTTCTTTTCTTTGTTGGTTGCTATGTTGTATTCCTACCGAGGGTTTAGGGCTACCTTCCAAGCTTATTTCCAGTTCACTTTTTTCCCCAAACACTTGAGACCTTTCTGGGGTCATATTGCCTTGAGACGTATATTTTTTTATTGTACCTATCTGAGACCCCTTTGTCCCACTACATTTCACGCTTTTATTTTTCATCTTCTAGGCTCTACTTTTCCTCTTTTTCTCCTTATTCACGCCTACGAAGGCTGGAACCACAATAAGATCTAGGCACCTTAGGCCTGGTGGTCAAATTTCAATCCTCGTTATTATTTTATCCACTTTTCCAAGTTTCTTTTCTATATCTTCTTATCACATTTAGATCACTTGCACACTCTCCCAGGGAATCCCCCCCTTTTAGGTATCCTCTTTGTCTTTGCAGTAACAATATACTTTTATACAGTTTTTACCATTCCAGACTGTCCACACTCACCCTCTCCTTGTGGTTCTCTCCAGTGGGTTTATTTGAGACAGTTTGGGCCTCCGACACAGATCTTTAATCCTCTTTCTTCAGGGGGATTCCTTTGGGCTTCTCCTCCTGTAATTCACTTCCCAGTCCTCTTTCATTTCATTTCTCTTCACCCAGGGGCGCTAGGGGCTCACTAGCTGTTTAAGACACAATACTGGGGGGGAGAGGCATCGGCGTCTCTCTCCTTCCTCGGACACCGGCCATCTCCCCTTCCCAGAGCTCCTCTGCGGCATATCGTGTGATCACGCCCCGTCATCTCGTCCTCCCAGCAGCCCCCCTTCTTGGGTCGCACTTCCTCCAGCTTCCTCGTCTCAGCACTCTCTCTCTCCGGCGCAGCCAGGATCGCCAATCGCCGACCCGATCACCAGTGGACAAATCCCTGGCTCAGTGTCCCCATCTCCACAGGTATCCGAGGTAAGGCGGAGGTATCAGGGAGCACTCACTCCGTGCTCATCCACGCCGCCATAGCGAGGGTCCGCCCCCTCTCTCCCCAAAGCCTTATTCACTGTTTTACATGCTTTACATTTTTTACAGTGAAAAAAACCTTTTAGACCCGGAAAAAAATTATTCTTTATATTAGGGGGATCTAAAATATTATGGACTATCTTTTTTCTCAGAGACCTATTTTTTCTATAGATAAATTTTAGTCTCTGGGGAATAATTTCTCTCAATACTTCATCTTTCAAAAGTATGGGCCAATATTTTTTAACAATTCCTTCTATGATCTTATATTGATTATTGAAATTCGTAATAAATGAGATATCGAAACCTTCATTTTTTTCTTTCTTATCAAGCAAAAGCCTCTTCCTATCTTTTTTATCAACCAAATCCCTTTCAGAAACCAAAAAGGATCTATTATACCCTTTTTCTGCGAATCTATCTATTAACATTTCTGTTTGATCAAAAAAGTATTTTTGTAAACTACCTTTTATCCTTGTGAATTGACTTCTTGGGGTACTATATAACCATCTCGGATGATGTCCACTCGAGACGGGAATATAACTATTTTTGTCAACATCCTTGAAAAAAGTCTTTGTCCAAATACAATCTTTATGTTTATACAATATCAAATCTAGAAAATTAATATTATTGAAATCACTAGTCATCGTGAATTTCAAACTATAGTGGTTCTCATTGATCACTACCAACTTTTTTTCAAATCTTCAAAAGAACCTCTCCAAATCATCACAATATCATCTATATAGCACCTGTATAGCGCTATTTCAGGCCATTTTTCAAAGATATTTTCTTCTTCCCATTTGTCCATAACTATGTTCGCTACACTAGGGGCATATTTTGCGCCCATAGCAACCCCTTTACACTGTTGAAAATACTTTCCACCGTACCAAAAAAAATTATTCGACATAGCGAACTCTAACAGTTCAATAATAAATCTCCTTTGAGTTCTTTTAATCTTAGATTTATATTTCAATGCCCATTTTATTGCTGTGATCGCATCTTTTTGATTTATACTTGTATATGATTCGACATCGATCGTTACCAACAGGCAATTTTCAATATTTTTCACTGATTCCAAAATCTCAATTATTTCTCCACTGTCTCTCAAATATGACCGATTTTTCTTTACAATTGGTTGCAGAAATGAATCTATGTATTCACCTAACCGAGCAAAAATGGAGTCGATCCCACTTACGATCGGCCTCCCTGGGGGTTTTTTCTTATCTTTACGTAATTTGGGTAAATAATATATCGTGGGAATCTTAGGATTTTTTATATATAAATATCTTGCTTCTTTTTCATTCAGAACTCCTACTTCTTTTCCTTTATTAAGCAAAAGTTTTAAACGACTTCTGAGTTTTTTTGTGGGATTTGACAGTAAAATTTTATACGTATCCTCAATGCTTAACAACCTATTCATTTCCATTAAATAATCACTTTTATTTAAAATTACTATGCTGCCTCCTTTATCCGCACTTCTAATGACAACATCCTTTCTCTTTTCTAGTTCTTTTATACCTTAGATAATGTCATTAGAAGTATAATATTTATTTTTTAAAACCACATTTTTTATATCTGTCTCAACCATTTTTTTAAAAACCTCTAAAAATTCATTGCCTTTATTCTTAGGGTTGAAAGTCGATGCATTTATTAGTTTACTATGTTCAAACCTAGACTCAACATTTTTCTTCCCCCCCTTCTCATCTTTATTATTTAATGCAAAAAACTTTTTAATATTTAACTTTCTCACGAACTTCTGTATATCGATATAAATATCGAATTTATTGGCATTTACTCTTTGGATGTATTTTAAACCTAAATCCAATACCTTTATTTCATTTTCTGTTAAAACTGCATCACTTAAATTAACAATACCATTGCCTAAAGATTTCTTTTCCTTTTCTATTCGTTTTCCCCCTCTCTTTCCTCTATACCTACACCATTTTTTTCTTTCCCATACATTTCTTGCTCTTTCCAATCCCTGTATTGAGGACTGTAACTCTGCCCCTCTAATTCCCAGCCTCTGTAGGGGACCTGAAAACCCTGTCTGGTGTAAAAATTGCCGTGATAATTTCCCCTCCTGGGCCAATTCCCTCTATATCCTCCTGCTCTCCTATATTGAAAATTCCCTCTCTGGAATCTTCCTCTACCTTCATAGTATGGTCTCTGACTGGGATTATATTTTTCCAATACATTCAATTGCTCTTGATTGGATTGTTGGAATTGAACCATCGTTTTTTTATTTGGGACACTAGATTTCTGTATATTCTCTGTGGGTCTAAGATTATTGGACAAAGATTTTTCTGGAGTTGATTGTCTTGAATCATTCTCCATATTACCCAAACTTTTCAAATTTTCTTGCCATTTATACACCTTGTTGTTTTTATAGTCATCCACATCTCTATTATATTTTTTTACTTTTTTATTTTTAGTATCTGTATCCACTGACCCAAACTTTTGATCAAAGAGAAATGTTAATAGATAGATTCGCAGAAAAAGGGTATAATAGATCCTTTTTGGTTTCTGAAAGGGATTTGGTTGATAAAAAAGATAGGAAGAGGCTTTTGCTTGATAAGAAAGAAAAAAATGAAGGTTTCGATATCTCATTTATTACGAATTTCAATAATCAATATAAGATCATAGAAGGAATTGTTAAAAAATATTGGCCCATACTTTTGAAAGATGAAGTATTGAGAGAAATTAATCCCCAGAGACTAAAATTTATCTATAGAAAAAATAGGTCTCTGAGAAAAAAGATAGTCCATAATATTTTAGATCCCCCTAATATAAAGAATAATTTTTTTCCGGGTCTAAAAGGTTTTTTTCACTGTAAAAAATGTAAAGCATGTAAAACAGTGAATAAGGCTTTGAGTAAAAGTAAGAAAAAGTTCTGTTCAAGTACAACTAATAAAGAATATAATATCGACTCGTTTATCTCATGTAATTCAACACATGTGATCTATGTTTTGGAGTGCCCGTGTCACCTCCAATACGTAGGAAGAACAGGGAGACATTTGAAGACGAGGATTGCAGAACATTTAAATAATATAAAAAAAGGTTTTGAAAAACATAGTGTGTCGAAGCATTTTAAATTAAAACATAATAGTGACCCAAGTTTAGCAACTTTTTATGGCATTGAGAAAATGAATGAGCATTGGAAGGGGTCTGATATGATTAAAGAAATATCAAAGAAGGAAACATATTGGATATATGAATTGGACTGTTTAAAACCAAAAGGTATGAATATAAATATTGATCTTAACTGTTTTTTGACAAACTTTTGAAAGAATACTTCTTGGATATTCTACATGCTTTGGGTTAAGAAAAAAGAAAAAGCGGAATTTGTGATATATGGGGATTGTGAAGGAATTTTTTGATATATAAAGGAGGATTACTTGTTTCATTTTATGTATAGTTTTTGGTTTGTATTTTTTAGAGATATTTTATGTATTTTTTTTACACATTTATATATGTATTTTTTTATATATATAAATTTTGATTGTAGAGTTCTTCTTTAATGTGGGTATGGCCCTTTAAATGTACGATGTTAACATTTTATGCTGCTTTTTTAGTATTTTGATGCTGTTATATGGCCTGGGATATTTGTGGATGTTTTTTAAAAAGGAATTGCAGGGTGTAAGGCGAGGTTGGAAGCTTGTTTGGAGATTGTGCTGCTTCGCCGTAACATTCTGTAATTGGAGATGCATATTTATGGAGTTGTTAGTGTGATTGGTTAAGCTGCTCAGAAATGCAGAGTGCGGGTGGTATATTAGAGAGGAGCCGACGTCTGCATCCAGACCGTCCCTTGAAGACGTCATTCATGACGAAACTAGTAGGGCTTGGCTTGCTGGATGCTGACGTCTGTGGAGAAAATTGAGTCACAAGCGCTGTAGTGAGTGTGCGGGGAACAGGAGACTGTTATACCATTTGCTGTTTTATGCTGTTATACTGGTGTCGGTGAAGACACCCTTTTTGTGAGTGTAAATCTTTATTAAATTGTTGGATACTTTTATAAAAAAAACTGGCTGCACCATGATTTTCTCTTTCATTCCCAAACATGACCTCGGTGGAGAGATCTAAAAAGAGAGAGTGATATAATGCTCCTGGAGCCATTATATTGAGTGGTGGATACCTACCTTATGGATGATTGTGTAGCTATTGATCATCACACCTGAGAAGTTGATTCATTGCATCTGCACCCAGAGCAAAAAGCGTTTTTTGCTGATCTAGAGATTGATCAGTATGGAGCTCTGGTGAGTTACCCAACTTTACTTTGGTGGTGGATTTTGGCACAATTTCTTTAAGAGCACCTGAATTTGAAAAGGATTTGTTTGGACATTTGAAGAAATTCAGAATTGGACATTTTTTTATATTCACAAATTTAATTATTTAAATTACTTATGCACTAAAAAATAGTTTTGCACATAATTTTGATATTTTTTGATATTAATTGAGAATAGATATTTATATCTTTTGCACTAATGTTTCTACACTAAATTGGGAATAGTTTGTGGTTTTAGCACATTCCTTTATTTAAGTTATTCTCAATACTAGCTGGCTGATGAATATCCTAAAGATATTAAATATACATGCCTCAGGAGGAACTGCAACAAACTGACAGATTATAAGGAGGAATCTAAACTATTGAATTTTCAGTTCCTGGATAAAGGCTATCATGAGGAGATCCTTGTCAGTAAAGCCAGAGAGGTGGAAAACATACCCAGAGAAAAGCTCTTGAAGGACATGAAGGCCCAAGAGAATCTGTAATTTATTTATTAATTCAATTCATAGTCCCACATTACTAGGAAGAGATACCCATTAAACCAAGGTCCATATATAAAAAAGCAAAAAATATAGGTCTGGAAATTGCCCCCACAGTTAGGAATAAAAGAACTAAAAATATATATACATCTGAGGGGGTTTTATTAGGTGCAATTCATGTATGCTTCCAATACAGAAAAAACTTCAGCGCAATTATCAGGTAGTATTTTCTAACATATGGTAATGCTGCTGACACTCACATCTGTTCCCACATACGCTTTCCATAATATAATATATATAGTGCCGCGCATATATCACCATCTACTGTGTACAATAGCAATAATCATAAAGTCCATCAATATAGTGCAGCTCATACACTATACAACTATTAAGATGGCATCCGATGATAGACTACGGTCCTTTATATGTGAAACATTCATTGCCTATAACTTAAATCTTGTGCAAGAAAGTGCTCCTTTTTTCTTGTGTCCACAAATCACACTTATGTGTGTCCCACATATGCAAACTAACCAATATGCCATATAAATATACACAATATTTATTTACAAAAGAGCACCCAATTTAAGAAATATATTAGTGAGGAATGTTGTAGATCTGCCTAAATCCAATAGTATTGTTTTTTTTCTGATGATGATAAAGGTTTTTTTGCCTGTGGGAGATGCTATGGATGTAAAAGTGTAAATAATAACCCTAAAAAAAGAAAAAACTTTGTATCTCATAGTACAGGATTACAATATGAAATTTGTGAGAACAGAGGGAGTGGTGTATTGTATTGAGTGTGATTGTGGTCTACAATATGTAGGTAGAACTAAAAGAATGCTGGCTACAAGGATACAAGAACATATTAGGAACATCAAAAAAGGAAGTAAAATCAAGCATAATCTTCCAAAACATTTTTTATTAGATCATAACAGCAATCCATCAGGATTAAAATTTTGGGGAACAGAAAGATACAAAGCTCATTGAAGGAGTAGTAATAAAATCAGGAGCCTTAGTCAGAAAGAATCAAAGTGGATTTTCCAGCTACAAACAATGGTAACTCAAGGGTTAAATGTCGATTTTGACATGAATTGTTTTATAGAGAATTTCTAGTGTAGAATAGAGGGAGAGGGATTTGGTAAACCAGTATACCTATAATAAATTAATATATTGAACAATATAGTTTATCAAAAATAATTTTAAATATTTAAAATACTCTACACTGTTGTTTTATAGTCTGCATACTCAGGGTAAAACCATAGGATCAATAATTTGGGAAATACCCCAGGAGGATGTTTATGCTATCTGGGAATTGTCTATGTATATTGAAGTAGCAATAGTTTTGTATAAATCTATATGCTGATATTTTGTGTATATTTATATGGCATATTGGTTAGTTTGCATATGTATATTAAAATAGCAGATGGAGCAATATTGCATGTGGATATGATAAAGTTAACGGTATGTTACATTGTATGGTTATTAAGTGTGGGGATAATTATCTTTAGGGGTAAAATCAGGAAGAGAGGTATTTTCACATACAGTGAAGGAAATAAGTATTTGATTCCCTGCTGATTTTGAATGTTTGCCTACTCACAAAGAAATGATCAGTCTAAAAATCGAATGGTAGGTGTATTGTAACACTGAGAGACAGAATAGCAACAACAAAATTCAAAAGAAATGCATGTCTAACAAATTATGCACTGATTTGCAATGTTCATGAAGGAATTAAGTATTTTTCCCCTATCATTCAGCAGGATTTCTGGCTACCAAGTGTCTTTCATACAGGTAAGCTGAGATTAGAAGCAGTCTTTTAAAGGGAGTGCTGCTAATCTCATTTTGTTACCTGTATAAAAGACACCTGTCTACAGGAGCAATCAAACAATCAGATTACAAACTCTTCACCATGGCAAAAGACCAAAGAGCTCTCCAAGGATGTCAGAGACAAGATTGTATACCTACACAAAGCTGGACTGGGCTACAAAACTATCCCCAAGCAGCTTGGTAAGAAAGTGACAACGGTTGGTGCAATCATTCGCAAATGGAAGAAACGCAAAACAACTCGTGGAGTGTCAATGATCATGAGAACAGTGAGGAATTATCCCAGAACTACAAGTGAGGATCTTGTCAATGATCTCCAGGCAGCTGGGACCACAATCACCAAGAAAACAATTGGTAACACACTACGCCAACAAAATCAGCAAGTGATCAAGTATTGTGGCAGTGCGGTATCCTGCCACGGTCTAAATCAAGGTTATAACCCAGGATTCTCAACTGTACAGGTTGAGGGGCTCCAGGCAGTTCTCTTAATGCAGAGGAAACTGGTTTGTCAGTTTTCTTGTTGGTTCGTAAAGCCCATTTTGGGACCTGGGGCCTGGAGATTTCTAAGTGATTTGGGAGGGATGAAATCTCCAATCCTGGGTCCATGTTTTCAGAACCCCCAGATTACTAATTTTTGTAGAGGCCAAACCATGGTTCTAGGCTCCACCCTGGCAGACAGAAGGTCATTGCCGAAGAGTCAGGAGGGCTCCACCTGGGAGAGGTGAGAGCCAGAGCAGCAAGACAGCCATTCAGAAAAGAGTCTGCATGAGACAGACGTGAGCCTGATGTGGAAAGCCAAAGCAGAATTGTATGTATACCTGAGAGAGTCAGGAGGCTGAATCTTTGTTTCGGTTGTACTGACAAACTGTTGGCACTATATAAATCCTGTATAATAATAATAATACTGATGGTGGATACCCCTGCGTGGGAAATCATTTATGTTTGGATTTATGGAATTTTCCTTTAAATAAAATTGGACTAAAGGGCCCTTAAAAAAAAAGAATAAAGCTAGTGGCTGTGTGCTGTAAAAAAAGTCTACCATTTGATGCTCACAATATATATATATATATATATATATATATATATATACATACACACATATAGTATATATATATATATATATATATATATATATATATATTTCGATCGCAGTGGCCAAGTGGCCAGCACTTCTGCCTAGTAGTACTGGGGTCATCAGTTCGGATCCCAGTTTTTTCACAGATGGAAAATTTTATCATTTACATTTATTAAGATATATACTGTACCTTTTTAATATATTGATATGAATAAAACTGTTTTATTCTATATTGTATGAGAGTGTGTGTAAATATACACATATACAGTATATGTACATATACATTAATTTTAGAGAAAAACATTTTTTCTCACCTTCACGCTATCAGTCCACTTTGTATCTAATTTTATTATGATATACGAGTGCATTATTGTATGGTACTTTCCTAGACGATTTGTTTCCTTGCTGCAGTCATAGACTATTTGTTTGCCTGCTGCAGTGAAAGGTTAATTAGTGGATTGCGTGGAAGAGGAGCGTATATAAAAGAGAAACATGTTGGTATAGGCAGGAGGTGATATCACCAGTACTGGGGCATTGCTGTGGAGTGTGCACTATCATCAAAGTGTTTTGTACTATTACATAAATGCTGGTTGCCAGTGGCCAGGGTCCGGCCTCTTTGTGGTAAGTTAAATAGTGCTCTTCCTTGCCCTGCTCCTACTGTGCCTGCCATTAAACACACAACGCACTGCATTAGCAACCAGTGGTGTATCATCCATGGGTGCAGGGTGTTTAATTATTATTATTACACAGTATTTATAAAGCGCCAATAGTTCGCTCAGCGCTGTACATTACAAAGGGGGACAGAACATGTGACAGAACAATACCAATACAAAACATAAGGGGATTGAGGGCCCTGCTCTTTCGAGCTTACAATCTAGGAGGGAGGGGATGGTGGCACAGGAGGAAATAGCTGTGGGGGATGGAGTGGTAGGAAGAGTGGAGGAGGTCGGCAAGTTAGCAGGGGGTGGGGTAGGCTTCCCTGAAGAGATGGGTTTTCAGGGTGCGCCTAAAGGAGAGGAGAGTAGGTGATAATCTGAAGGGTTGGGGCAGGGAGTTCCAGAGGATGGGTGACACCCTGGAGAAGTCCTGGAGGCGGGCATGGGAGGAGGAGACCAGGGAACTAGAGAGAAGGTGGTCTTGTGAGGAGCGGAGTGTGCGTGCTGGGCGGTACTTGGATATTAGGTCAGTGATGTAGTTCGGGGCAGTATGGTGGACAGCTTTGTACGTCAGCGTTAGGATTTTGAATTTGATCCGTTGCGCAATCGGAAGCCAGTGGAGGGATTGGCAGAGGGGGGTGGCGGAGATGGAGCGGTTGGAAAGGTGAATGAGTCTGGCAGCCCTATTCAGGATCGACTGAAGTGGGGATAGCCAGCGGCGAGGCAGGCCAGTGAGGAGGGAGTTGCAGTAGTCGAGTCGTGATATGATGAGAGAGTGGATGAGCTGTTTAGTGGTTTCTGGGGTTAGGAACGTGCGGATTTTGGCGATGTTGCGGAGGTGGAGTCTGCACGAGTTTGTTAAAGATTGGACTTGGGGTTGAAAGGATAGGTTGGAGTCCAGAATTACACCAAGTACTCTGGCGTGCAGGGCGGGTTTGATGGTAGCGTTGTTGGATGTGACGGAGAAATCAATGGGGGGTGGTGTCCGGGCTGGGGGGAAGACAAGAAACTCGGTTTTGGAGAGGTTCAATTTAAGGAAGTGGAGTGACATCCAGTCTGATATGTCGCTCAGTAGGTGTGTGATTCGGACTGAGACCAAGGGGGTGAGGTGGGGGGTTGAGAGACAGATTTGTGTGTCGTCGGCATAGAGGTGGTAGTTGAAGCCGTGAGAGTGTATGAGTTGGCCAAGGGAGGAGGTATAAATGGAGAAGAGAAGGGGCTCGAGGACAGAGTCCTGAGGGTTGGGGGGGGGGGATGCACACAAGTCCTGAGGGTTGGGGGGGGGCACTGTGCTGTGAACACTCTGCACCAATGCATAAGATGTATCAGGAGCAAAGTTGGGGATGATCAGTGCAGAAGTGGGAGGACAGTTACAAGCAGCGATCTCCCTATATGGCTTTCAGTGAAGCAGCTGAAAGCTGCAGGAGGGAGAATTGGATATGCGGCTTCCAGCTTCTCACTGAAAGCTGCTTTTTAATGTCTCCACCGCTGCACTGATCATGCCTGACTGTGCAGCAGATTTCCCTTCTGGGCCGCCCTCCTGTGTGCTCCTCAGGCCCCCCCCAGGTCTCGGTCCTCCAACAATAGTGTTCATGAGTGCAGCCAAAGAAGCTTAGCTTTGTGTCATCAGCCTATGGTAGTAGTTGGTCCCATGAGAGGACATATCTGATGTAAGGGGGACTGTGATAGGCATGCATGATATAAGGGGGTACAGGTTTTGTTTATTCATCCCAATCTAATGGCAACCCAACATATACTTAAAAAAATTCTAACAACCACTCCATTGCTCTGCTAACACCATCCACCATCCAAAAGCATTTTGAAAAAAATTATAAAAATAATAAAGCTTTAAATTGTAAAAAAATAATAACATTGTAAAATAATAATGATAATAAAAAAGAACTACTGACACCATCCACTTTCCTACTAATACCACCCTGCACATACTACTCACCACCATACACTCCACACTTTACATTCCCTATTTACCATTACCACATTTGCACTATATAAGTAATCTCAGACACTATTTCACCACACCCCTTTTACACCATGCCCACATAAAAATGCACAACTTAAATCACACCCAGTTTTAGCCACATCATATTTTTTCTTTATCACTGCCTAGTGCCCACTTTTAATTTTGTACACGGGCCCACTGACTTCATGATATGCCCCTGTTAGCAACATTGAAGCAACACAGCTCAGAAGCAACTTGCAGCTGGTAATATTAAGTGTGTAAGTGTGTGTGTAAGTGTGTGTGTGTAATTTATTGTCAGTTTCCTTTACAGGCAGGTTCAGCTATCCATTTGAGAGACAAGATTCTGTGCATGTGAATGGACATAAGGGACATTCTGGGAATGTATAATATATTCTAGGGCATTCACACAAAACAGCAAGAGTAAATAAAGCCTTTAAGAGTGTCTCAAACTTTATATCTGAAGAATCTTTGGATAAAGAAATATCTTCAGTTGGAACAGTAAGATGTTTTATTACTACCGGAACAGACAATTTTTAGTGAACTTTTTTGCTACTGGATAGTCAGAAAAGATTGCTGGAGGAGTGAGAATCTTTGCTGTAGTAATCCATTTGTCACAAACTGCTCATTCTATGTTTTCATGAACAGGGAAAGTCTTTATAGATTTTGCATGTCCCTTTGCACTGTAAGGGGCATGAAGGAGGAGAATCAGATACAACAATGCCAAAGTGCTTGCGCACAGCAGAAGTTAGCATATCCACACTAGCAAGTATATTGCATGAAACTGCAGCTTCAGGTGTCCTCTTTGTTCCCTTCTATGTCCACTTCTACTAGGTTGAGTATATCCAACTCTGGAAGAGACAGAGAAGCTGGGAGAAGGAGCTTGGTGTTTTGGAGTCCTGGAAGGTAATGGCTGTCTGACGAATTGTAACATAGATGTACAAAATTCTACATCTGTCATGTAGGCTGCATGTTGTATGCCTGAAATGGAATCAGAGTTGCATGCAGACCGGCATTAATATAAGGTCTTGCTCTGGTAAAAGGGGAACATCATTATTCTGAGGTTGAGTGTTGTGTGGACCTTCGGCAGTACAAATGTTCACTTAAGATTTTGCCAAGGCTCCCTTTTGCCTGGTTTTCATCAAGCTACAGGTGAGGGTAATCTCCTATGGGGTACTCACAGAGTAAGGTGCAGAAAATAGGGTATGTGTGGCTGAAAAGAGTACACAACATGGGTGTAGACTGTCCTGCAGCAAATTCCTCAAAGCGAAAGGGCAGGAGGAAGTGCCCGAGTACCTTTTAAAGGCTCTAGGTGGAAGTGGTGATAAGGTATGTGACCAGTAGTATAATGTAACACCTGGTATCCACTTGAAACTAAGCTGATTGGTTTGATTTTAGTGCCAAGTTCTAAAAATGTACACTGCAAAGTGAATACATTCCAAACATAGCCCCTTTTTTACAGTAACAGTCAGAGATGCAGGGTGATCCTGTCTTACCTGTCCATGACATTGGACCACACATAGAGTCCAGGCTTTACCCATCGTGGTGGGAATAACCTCGAAGAGGTCTTCAGGGACTGGGTTCCATACGGATGGACTATGGCCCTGGACCTGTATAGCACCCTGCGTCTGACTGCAAGCATGGCATCACGTGCCCGTGCAGGAACAAGTTTTTCGAAGCAATATTACAGATTGTTCCCATGGCACGAGTTCTGGTTAGGGCTCTCAAGGTTTTACCAAGGTGGCATCAATCCAGATGCACTGCTTCTATTGTGGTATTAGGCAACAGTGAAGAATCCGAAGACAAAATAAACTGGTTAGGCTAAGTAAGGGAGATTAACCTTAAAATACTAGCAAAAAAATGAGGACTCACAAAGTGGGTTAGGATTATAGGGGAGGAGCCCAAGGAGGCTCAAAAGTTTGGCAGTGTTCTGTCACCTAAAGGTAAAACCTATAACCCAAGGCATGAGTATTCAGTCCTGTACTGTACAATTAAGATATCCTTTTACCCACTGTCAGGCAAGCCGTATGAAAGCCTGTGATCTGAGGACCTATGGCCCTGGAGCCAAAGGAAGGCTGCTATAAATACAAGGAGCAGTCTAACAGTGCAGAACAATGTAAACAGAACTCACACTACAATGACAAGGTCAGGACACAGGCTTGTGAACTTAAAGCAGAGCAAAAGGCTAAATTTAAAATATTGCAAACAGGCACGCTTGTTATTGCAGAGGAGCAATGCAATGCCTCTTCTGTAATAAAGTACACTTACCTGCTTATTTACAGTCCTCTGTGAAATGTGAGCTACACATTGACCTGCACTGGCCATTTGAAATGGCTATAGTCCTGGGGAGAAGACACAGCATGGGAACTTGGAGGATGAAAGTAAAGTAATTTCTCCTTTAGTTCCACTTTACGTATTTAATTTCAGTTGATCTTCAAAGGCATTGTGCTTGGTTGCTGTCCTAGTAATCTTCCATAAATAAACTAGTCTAAAATACAGCAGCGTTGGAAGAAATGTTCTCAGAACATTATGAAAATTTGGTCTTTAGAGCATGTGAATAGGTAGAGCCACTGAAGAGAAAATACCACTTTTTTGTTTTTTCAGTTTGTAAACCCTTATACTACAACAGTATACAAACACATAGAAAAAGATGTCTATCACAGAGCTTTAGTCCACCAAATGACTATCTGCAAAGTGTTAATGTAAACCTTTTCATATATGGGAACAGACCATTTATTTCAGTAGGTTGATTATAAAGTTACCTTAGTAACTGCAAACTCAATGCTGCCATTGTCTTCCACAGACAGATCCTTAAGCTTTTCAAAAAATGTTTCATCATAAGGTCCATCTAACAGCAGTGTGCTTCTGAAAAGAAAGAAATGCATACTGTTAAAAGAATATCATAGATTGCTTGCCCTATTTCAGTGAAAATGGCTTTATTATCAGAAATGCACTATACAAATGTCACCGAACATGTGGAGTCTGACAGTACCGCCACCAAAATACTTTCTTCTCTATTTACTTCGTGGCTGTAGATTTTTTTTTCTTTTTTTTTTTTTTTTTTTTTTTTAGGTCCAACATACTGAACCTTACGAAAAATTGCTGGTCTTTTTTAAACCCAGATGTATGCCCTACCTCAAAACTTATGAAGACAAAATAATAAGAGTACACAGAAGGATTATGGTCACCTCAAGGGGCTAACATTCATGTGCTTACTGTAACATTATTACACCTTCAATTGGAAAAGGATAAACCAATATTGTATCAATTAAAAGATACTCTCTTTGTTAATCAAGACCAATAATTTAAAAAAGTACAATCACAAAATCCTGCTAGCAGGTGCTAAATAGTTAAACTAGTTTGTCTTGCATAGTATTTTAATGCAAGAACTAATATGCAGATTAGGATTTCAGATCTAACTGGCTGTTTTGCTTGTTCTAAGTCAGCAAGTCAGTCCAAGAATCTAGAGACAGCCAGAAAACTAGCATTTTCAGAAGAAGCATCGCACAATCTAAATATTTCTCTCAGCACAAATTCTCTTTCAAATACAGAACAAAGTTAGCAGACACGGGCATCTTACTTAGAAGGTAGTCAAACGCTGCAAGCTTTCAAGTGTCCTCATGGAAAACAATTTTACATTTGAGCTCAGTCTCGCATGCAATTAGATTAGCTAGTTAATAGAAATAAAAGCATAATTATGAAGCACATGACAATAGCAAATGTACACAGCTAATTATTATTATTATGCAGGATTATATAGTGCCGAAAGCTTACGCAGAGCTTTACAACACAAGGGCAGACAGTACTATTACAACACAATTTAAAACAGTAGGAATCAGAGGACCCTGTTTTATAGAGATTACCTTTACATAGGCTATACCCAGGGGAGGACTGACCATTTGGAAACTTGGGCACTGTCCGAGGGTCCGGGGTCAGTAGGGGGCTCCATGAGATGCCCCTGGTACCTTTTTCATAAGCTTTTTTGAGTTTGGGCAAGGACACAGGGGCCCCATGATCCCCTATTGCCCGGGGGCCCCATGAGTCAGTCCACCCCTGGCTGTACCCCCTTCAGTCCATCATGAATGCTGCTGCCAGAGTCATCCACCTTACCAACCGTTCAGTGTCTAGTAACCCCTCTCTGCCATTTCCTCTACTGGCTTCCACTCACCCAACTAATAAAATTCAAAGTACTAACAACAACCTCCCATGCTCGCCTCCAATACTTCTACCGAGCTTCTCCCATCCTATGGAACTCCCTGCCCCAATCTGTCTGACTATCTTCTAATGTATCCACCTTTAGAAGATCCCTGAAAACCCTTTTCTTTAAAGAAGCCTATCCTGCTTCTAACTAATGCACCGTGTTTTTACTTTCCCATCAGTTCATCCCCCACAGCTTTTAACCTTTGTATCACTTGACCCTCCCTCTTAGATTGTAAGCTCTAACGAGCGGAGTCCTCTAATGCCTCTTGTACCAAATTGTATTGTAATGCCTGCCTTCATTTTGTAAAGCGCTCCTCAAACAGTTGGTGCTATATAATACCTGTAAAATAATAATGATAATAATAATAAAAGTACAGTTGTTAAGCAGGGGCAGGGTAGGCCTCTCTGAAGAGAAGGGTTTTTAGGGCTTGTTTAAAAGCAGACAGACTAGAAGACAGTCGGACAGATTGGGGTATGGAGTTCCCAGGGATGGGAGAGGCTCGGGAGAAGTCCTGGAGGCGAACATGGGAGGAGGCGACAAGGGAGCTGGAGAGGAGGAGCTCTTTGGAGGAATGAAGAGAACAATTAGGTTGGTATTTTGAAATTAGGTTAGCGATGTAGCTGTGGACAGACTTGTGGATGGCTTTGTAAGTTGTTTTTAGTATTTTAAAATTAATTCGTTTGTGGCATCATTGGTTAGGAACGGACATATTTTGAAGATGTTGTGGATGTTGAGGCGGCAAGCTTTGGACATCGATTAGATGTAGGATCAAAAGGATGGTTCAGAGTCCAGGATTACACCTAGGACCTTGGCATGCAGGGACAGGTTGCTAGTTGAGCCATCGATCATTATTAAAGAAATAATATAAAACTGCATACCACATCTTTAAAAATACTTTAGAAACAAATTGCAGAAGCAAAACACAAACATTTAAGGTGTTGTTAAACCCCAAAAATATATTTTTCCCTATTTGTTCCAAAATTATTTTATGGAACTATGTGTAGCGAACTTTTGTTTCAAAATAAGATCAGTAGAGAATAAACACCTTGTGAACCTGCCAGTGCATATTAGTTCCTTGTTCAGAGTGGCAACACTATGCTGGTCAATCCATAATGTTCTGAGTTGCCACTATGTTATCTCATTTTCGAGCCCAGCATTTCCTTTTCTCAACCCCACCTCCCAGCTAGCCACCCCACATGACACTCCCCTACAGCAGTCATATGACTATGTGTGGAAAAAAAAAAAGATTAAGGCTTCAAAGTCTCCTACAGGCGTTTGAACTTTTCTCTGCCTGTTAACTCCCCTTCACGTTGTTTTTTTTCTGTTTGTAAACTCCCCTGACACTAAACTCCTGAAAAAGCATGGACAGTGTGCATGGACAAAAGCGAACATGGAGGGGAGTTAACAGGCAAAGAAAAGTAAAAGTTTAAAACAGCTCAAACACCTGTAGGAGCAGCTTATTTGAGCTGCAGTGTGCATGAGGCCATAAATAATGCAGCTGATCCTTTCTTTCCTCCCAACTTATCTGCCTGTCCTCTCTGCCAGTTTACTGTGTAAACAACTGGCTGTACTGTGACAAGGGAGAGGTAAGTGGTAGGTTGCATAACTCCTCGCTACCCCCACCCCCTCCTGTCAGTAGTGCAGAGTTTAACCACAAGAGAGGACTGTGTGTGTGTACTCTTTTCCACCTCTCTCCAAGCAACAGCAACAGACCAATCAGCAGTAATTAGGAGAGAACCCAATTTTTTACAAAAAAATAATTCTCCTCAATGTTTGACAGGAGTATGGTGTGACAGGATCATGTCAACAAAACTCCACCTAAGAAAGAAAGAGTCGGGTCAGCGGAGCCCACAACTATGTAAGGGATAGCCAGAGGTTACAGAGCGTGACCTGAGTACTGATGAAGCTACTTACCAGAGTCATCATGGGCAACCCAGAATGAGTGGATACCCAGTCGGAGAGACCACTGTCGCTGCGTCACTGGGTCTGGTGAGAGGGCGTTATGGACGCTAATTGTTACCACCATTAGTAACTGACTGCAGGTCTTACTGACTGCCTTAACGTGAGCCAATGGGGGGCCAACCTTTAGCCGAATGAAGAGTCAGGAGTAAAGATTGCCCCTAAAAGTTGCTGCCTTGAGGCTTTGAGTTTTGTTTTGTTTTTTTCTTGGTTAAAGAGGTGCCTCTTAAGAGACACTGCATTCCAGTCAATCCCTTAGAATGCACCCTAACCTAGTGTAGTGTTACCATTTATACTGAATTTAAGGTTTACAAAAATTGTTTATTGTTGATTTACTAACTTACCTTCTTGATTCTTGTTAGGGGTATAAAATCAAATTTTTTGGCAATTTAACAAAGTTATTAGTCTGTCTAAGCAGAGTTCTAATCTGTCATCTGTGTGATCATTTATGTTCAATTTGCAATTTATCAACAGCATCAAAAGATTAAGAGCATTTACTACTAAACAGGTGTGTGCATATTTACTGGTAATAACCCACAGCCAGGTTAAAAAGGTACTTAGACTTGTGTATTTATTTATTGTGTATTTTTATATCAAATATTTTTTATTGAAAAAGTTTTTAGTTTACATCTACAGTGAAGGAAATAAGTATTTGATCCCCTGCTGATTTTGAATATTTGCCCACTCACAAAGAAATGATCAGTCTAAAAATCGAATGGTAGGTGTATTGTAACACAATAGCAACAAAAAATTCAAAAGAAATGCATGTCTATCAAATTATGCACTGATTTGCAATGTTCATGAGGGAAATAAGTATTTGATCCCCTATCATTCAGCAGGATTTCTGGCTACCAGGTGTCTTTCATACAGGTAACAAGCTGAGATGAAAAGCAGTCTTTGAAAGGGAGTGCTGCTAATCTCATTTTGTTACCTGTATAAAAGACACCTGTCTACAGGAGCAATCAAACAATCAGATTACAAACTCTTCACCATGACAAAGACCAAAGAGCTGTTCAAGGATGTCAGGGACAAGATTGTATACCTACACAAGGCTGGACTGGGCTACAAAACTATAGCCAAGCAGCTTGGTGAGAAGGTGAAAACAGTTGGTGCAATCATTTGCAAATGGAAGAAACATAAAACAACTGTCAATCTCCCTAGGTCTGGCGCACCATGCTAAATCTTACCTCGTGGAGTGTCAATGATCATGAGAACAGTGAGGAATCATCCCAGAACTACACGTGGGGATCTTGTCAATAATCTCCAGGCAGCTGGGACCACAGTCACCAAGAAAACAATTGGTAACACACTACGCCGACAAGGATTGAAATCCTGCAGTGCCCGCAAGGTCCCTCTACTCAAGAAAGCACATGTCCAGGCCCATCTGAAGTTTGCCACTGAACAACTGAATGATGCAGAGGAGGACTGGTTGAAAGTGTTGTGGTCAGATGAGACCAAAATCCAGCTCTTTGGCATCAACTCAACTTGCCGTGTTTGGAGGAGGAGGAATGCTGCCTATGAACCCAAGAACGCCATGCCAACTGTCAAACATGGGATTGGAAACATTCTGCTTTGGGGGTGTTTTTCTGCTAAGGGGAAAGGACAACTGCACCACATCAAAGGGACGATGGATGGGGCAATGTACCATCAAATCTTGGGTGAGAACCTTCTTCCCTCAGCCAGGGAATTGTAAATGGGTCGTGGATGGGTGTTCCAGCACTACAATGACCCAAAACACAACAAGGCAACAAAGGAGTGGCTCAAGAAGAAGCACATTAAGGTCCTGGTGTGGCCAGTCTCCAGGTCACCCAATCATCCTGATGGGTTGAAATGAAGGCATGAATATACCGTTCACCATTCTGGTTGACTCTTTCAGTTTGGCCGTTAGACTGCAGATGAAAAGCTGAGGAGAAGTCCAACTTGATTCCGAAGGATGTGGCCAGAGCCCTCCAGAAGCGAGCTATAAATTGAACACCTGTATCAGAGATGCTATGCAAGGGCATACCATGAAGACGGAAGATTTCCTTAATGAATTTGGAAGCCAAAGTGACGGCAGAAGGTAGTCCTAGCAGTGGAGTTAGGTGACACATTTTAGAAAACCTGTCCACAACCACCCAGATAATGGTGGAACCTGCTGAGGGAGGTAGTTCAGAAATAAAGTCCATGAATATGCAATGCCAAGGTTCATCTGGAACAGGTAGAGGTAAAAGAAGACCTGCTGGAAAAGACGTGGAGGACATAGACTGCACACAAATGGAGCAAGCCTGAACATATTCTTCAACATCCTTGTAATGACGCTTCAGGAAGGCACAGGTGTGTTGCACACCAGGATGTCCAGAGAGTTTAGAGTCATGTGCTCATTTGAGTAGCTTGGAGCGAAGGGCGGGGGCCACAAAGGTCTTTCCAGGTGGGATGCATCTAGACTGAAGATGAGTGTTGGCCAGGATACGATTGGCAGAAATAATCAGTTCCGGATCAATATGACACTCAGAGTCAGCAACATCGAATGATCTGGACAAGGCATCTGCACAGGCATTTTTGGAACCGGGCCGGAAGGTAATGTCAAAGTTAAATCTGGCAAAGAAGAAAGCCCATCATGCTTGTCTAGGATTCAAACGCCAGTGGATTGCAGATACTGGAGGTTCTTATGATCAGTATAAATCAGGACACGATGTGGAGATCCCTCCAGCACATGTTGCAATTCTTGCAGTGCTAGCTTTATAGCCAGCAGTTCCTGATCCCCGATGGTGTAATTGCTTTCGACATCCAAAAACTTTTTAGAGAAGAAGGCACAAGGACAGAGCTTACCATCATGCATTTGAAGAAGGACGGCCCGCACTCCCAAGGATGAAGCATCTACCTCCAAGAAGAAAGGCTGGAAAATGTCCGGACGTTTGAGAATAGATGCAGAGAGAAAGGTGCATTTTAGCTTGTGGAATGCCTTAACTGGCTCAGGAGGCCACATTCTGGTGTTGGAACCCTTCCGGGTTAAAGAAGTGATTGGGGCTACCACCGAGGAATAGTCCGGACTGAACTGGCGGTAGAAGTTGGTGAATCCCAAGAAGCGATGCGTGGCTTTCAAACCAGAGGGCTGAGGCCAGTTGGAGATGGCTTGGAGTTTGGCAGGATCCATAAGCAGCCCTTTATCTGTGACTATGCAGCCTAGAAAACGAACCTGGGTTTGTTCAAAGAGGCACTTCTTCAACTTTGCATACAGGCGGTGGTCCCAAAGACGTTTCTACAGAAGGTTTGAATTTGGGTTGGCAGCGATAAATTGTTGTGCATATAAATTGCTTTGATCCACAATCAATGCATACAGATCTTCCATGAAAAACAGTTCCAAAAAAAACATAGGGGAGTAGTTAATTTTGCTGTTTCCACCTGAATTCTGGGTTGGCCAGTGAATGGGGGAAGTACACGTGCTGCAGAATTTGTGGGCTGCCAATCGGGATTTGCAAGTACATCCGGAAGGATTTTAGGGGCTCTACAGGCCTGTGTGCAAATTCTTGGTGGCTGCAGGACACTACTTGTGCTCGCCACTGCACCAGCTTGTACTGCACTTATGGGACTCTCCACATCACCAAGTGATACTTCAGGGCTAGTATGTGAAAGACCAGGATGTACTAGGCCGCTGGTGTTCGCCCGTTCACCACAAGGTAGAGTGGCACTAGTACTGGCACTCTTCTGCACATGAGTCATCAGAATTTACTGGCAAGTTCTAGCAGAGATCAGGCCTGATTCTGCGAACACTGCAGTTTTGTGTGCAATGTATCAAATGACAGTGACCTACTGACATTGCACTTGCTGGCGGAGAGGGGGGGGGGGGTAACTGAAGGGGCTAAACGCAGGTGCTGGCAGGTGCCGGGGCTGATCCTGCCAACGCTGTGTTTTTGGGGATGCTATACTAATGTGAACGCTGGTATAGTGCTGATCTGGTCAAAGATATTGATCCGTTCAGACACTATACTAGCAATGGAGGTTTATTGTGTATGAGCAAGTTCCTGGCAATCGAGGGGTTAAATGTGATTACTGGTGTACTGATGGGCAATCTGTTGCTATCTGGAAGGGAAGTGAAAACCACGGGAGCGTGAATCACGTATATATACGTGATTTTGCGCACATGTGCTGTTCTGTAGCAGTATTTGACAATTGCCCGGTCATGCAGCTCTGCACCCAAATGAAATTTATGTCCCTTTTCCCCATGAATTGAGCTTTCTTTCGGTGGTATTTGATTGCCTGTGCATTTTTTATTTTCTGTGCTATAAAAAAATAAAAAGACCGACAATTTTGAGAAAAAAACTATATTTTGGACTTTTTGCTATTAAATACGTCCAGTAAAAAAATGTAAAAATCAAATTTCATCATAAATTTAGGCCAAAATGTATTCTGCGACATGTCTTTGCTAAAAAAAAAATTCCCTATACGTGCAAATAAATGATTTACATGAAAATTATAGCATTTACAAAAGGCGGTATAGATACTTTATATTGTAAAGCGCTAAGCAAACTGTTGGCGCTATATAAATCCAGTATAATACTGGAATTTTTTTTTTTTACTAATGACAGCGATCAGCGACTTATAGCGGGACTGCAGCAGGCATTCTGACGCTGAGGGGGAACTGACTTGGTGTCACTGACATCCCCTGTGACACCAATACAGTGATCAGTGCTAAAAAAAAAAAAAAAAAAAGCACTGACACTGTACTGGTCAGGAAGAGGAAACTGGTCAGGAAGAGGTTAACATTTGGGGGAAATCAAAGGGTAAACTGTGTGATGGGAGTGTTTTTCTAGGGGGCGAGGGGGGTGTGCTTCACTTTAAAGCACACTGATCGGGATGGCTGTGCTCAGCCATCTCGAGCAGTGTGCCCAAACTGGCAGGGAGGAGGGCTGTTGGTAAACAATGCCACGCTGATATCATGTGACATAATAAATTCAAATTACCATAATTGTGCTCTCTAGGGTGTCAGCTTTCAGAAAATATATGTTTGGGAATTTTAAGTAATCTTCAGGCCTAAAATTATTTTCTCATCATAAAAAAAAAAAAAAAAAAAAAAAAAAATCGCTCAAGTGGTTAAGGTCATCAACTGGCAGATGTAAAAAAAAAAAAAAATGTAAACATAAATGAAAAACTAACTGAATCTGTTTTTTGTTTGAAAAAATATGACAGAACGAATGAAGCTCGTGTGCTTGTTTACACCCACCGACATCAGATCAGACCCGCAAAAACAGACGGCTGGCGATCCAATCTCTATCCGTCTAGTGGATTGAATAACAGTTGGATGTAAACGGACAGGCGGTCTGTTTACATCCGACCGCCCATAGAGGAAAGCGGGCTGTGTCTACTCTGCATAAGCAGCGTGGACATGAATCTGTCATCCACCTGACAGACAGATGCCCCGCTGGGCAGGGGACATTATTTATAATATTATGATACCATTTACATCGTTTTTGTGTATTTTTTTCTGTTATTTGTGTTTATTTTTGTTTTTGTGACAGTCTGTAATTAAAGTGATCTTTAGGGAACACTGTGGCATCTCCATCCCAGCTGGTACATAATTTATGGCACCAATGTCACAGACCAGCCTCTTTCTCCTCATGATGTCTGTTTAGAAAAAATGCATTTGGAGGGGCCTGGTATTTGATGTCATCATGCAGACCAATGAGCTTTTCGGCTGAGCTGGTTCCTGGATACATGCGCTGGCATTTCATCCTTCCATGTCAGTGACTTTTTTTCTTTTTGTATAATCTCTTTTTATTAAACAATATTTCAAGTAAACAAAACAATGGTCTGGTGGCTTCAAACAAGTTACAGTCACACAACGCCTAAAGCATTACAGGAACAGATTACATTTTTCCAAAAACACATTCTTTGGGATGCACAGAGCTCTACAATTCAACAGCATCATACCAAGTAACTTGAAAGCTCCCACCCTCTCCAGATTCCAAAAATGTATTAGATCATTGCTATGGGAGTGAAATAGAGGTGCACAGAACCCCCCCCCCCAAAAGAGAAACATAAAAGGGACAAAAGGAAGATAAGGAGGGTAACAGTAACAGCCAGTTGCATTATATAAGAAGTCACATGTGCCCTGATCTATAGTTTATTACAAATCATTTGACAAACTTGGGGGTATTGAACCTAAATATAACCGAGAGCCAGATTGGGTCGCTGGTCAGGTATGAAAATGACAACCCTCCCCTTCTTGAGGATTTTATGTGCCCAGAAGTTCATGGGAATAATAGATCCACCTTGCCCATATACAATAAAACTATTCCAACGTGTTATGCGCAGCATATACCCTGCGTTCCGCCTCCATAACCTGATCACTTCCCTCTTCCAATCCATAATGGTAGATTAGATTTCCAGAACTGCAGAATTAGACATTTATCCACATTAAGTAAATGCGGAGTCACACTGTGCTTATATGCTTTAAGAGAAGAGGGAGTATCAATGGAAAACACAATGGAGGGGTGTACGCCTAATAGGTCTGAGGGTGGGAATATAGAATCCCAAAATTATTTGATCTTAGAGCAGGACTAACATTTATGTAAGGTACCTCATTCAGTACAACCCCGCTAACATCTTGCATCGGCAGTGGGAAAGATTTGTGCAAGGCATGAAGGCGTTCTATACCACCTGGTCAGAAATTTATAGCCAGACGCTTGTACTTTGTAGCATACAGAAGAAGCACGATTCTTACAATCTTTTGATGTGGGGAGAAAACTACATCAATTCCCGCTCCCATTCTCTTATAAAATAGGGAGGGTGAGTGACAGTGAAATGCAAAAGCAGCTTATACATTCGGGACAGCAGATGACCTGAGTCTGGGGGCGAAAGGCAGAGAGTTTCAAATTCAGTAAGGGTGGAGCTCGCTCTCAAGTTAGGAAGTGTCTTGCTAATGAAGTCACAGAGCTGTTGGTATCTCCAGTGGTCCAATGGGAATGACCCATAAGCACCTCTCAATGTGTCTAAAAAAGGAGGGAGCCCGCAGGGGCCATTTTGGCGCAAGTGGTATTGCCATCTGTCCCCCATACAAGGAAAAGATTTGCATCCTCCCCAGGCTAAAACCACGGAAGCTCCTCCTCCACCCCCAAATGGGTTAAGGGGCAAAATATCCAAGGTTAGAACCCGACTGGCCTTCAACCTATCCCCTCAGTGTTGTGAGCATGAGCGGCAATGTCCACTCTGAGAGCTCCTGGTGTAAAGCAAGGGACACCTGCCAAGTTTCTACCCGATAACGACTTTTCTAAAAGGTACCTACTGTATATCTTATCCACAACATTGTGACATGACTTCAATATATGAACAATCCACATTTCCGCTGAAAAAAAGCCCTGGTTAGACCCCAGATTATAGGTGGTCTAAAGGAGCATGATGTTGAACATACAGTCAGGTCCATAAATATTGGGACATCGACACAATTCTAACATTTTTGGCTCTATACACCACCACAATGGATTTGAAATGAAACAAACAAGATGTGCTTTAACTGCAGACTGTCAGCTTTAATTTGAGGGTATTTACATCCAAATCAGGTGAACGGTATAGGAATTACAACAGTTTGCATATGTGCCTCCCACTTGTTAAGGGACCAAAAGTAGTGGGACAATTGGCTTCTCAGCTGTTCCATGGCCAGGTGTGTGTTATTCCCTCATTATCCCAATTACAATGAGCAGATAAAAGGTCCAGAGTTCATTTCAAGTGTGCTATTTGCATTTGGAATCTGTTGCTGTCAACTCTCAAGATGAGATCCAAAGAGCTGTCACTATCAGTGAAGCAAGCCATCATTAGGCTGAAAAAACATAACAAACCCATCAGAGAGATAGCAAAAACATTAGGCATGGCCAAAACAACTGTTTGGAACATTCTTAAAAAGAAGGAATGCACTGGTGAGCTCAGCAACACCAAAAGACCTGGAAGACCACAGAAAACAACTGTGGTGGATGACCGAAGAATTCTTTCCCTGGTGAAGAAAACACCCTTCACAACAGTTGGCCAGATCAAGAACACTCTCCAGGAGGTAGGTGTATGTGTGTCAAAGTCAACAATCAAGAGAAGACTTCACCAGAGTGAATACAGAGGGTTCACTACAAAAAGTAAACCATTGGTGAGAGTCAAAAACAGGAAGGCCAGATTAGAGTTTGCCAAACGACATCTAAAAAAGCCTTCACAGTTCTGGAACAACATGCTATGGACAGATGAGACCAAGATCAACTTGTACCAGAGTGATGGGAAGAGAAGAGTATGGAGAAGGAAAGGAACTGCTCATGATCCTAAGCATACTACCTCATCAGTGAGGCATGGTAGTGGTAGTGTCATGGCGTGGGCATGTATGGCTGCCAACGGAACTGGTTCTCTTGTAATTATTGATGATGTGACTGCTGACAAAAGCAGCAGGATGAATTCTGAAGTGTTTCGGGCAATATTATCTGCTCATATTCAGCCAAATGCTTCACAACTCATTGGACGCCGCTTCACAGTGCAGATGGACAATGACCCAAAGCATACTGCAAAAGCAACCAAAGAGTTTTTTAAGGGAAAGAAGTGGAATGTTATGCAATGGCCAGGTCAATCACCTGACCTGAATCCGATTGAGCATGCATTTCACTTGCTGAAGACAAAACTAAAGGGAAAATGCCCCAAGAACAAGCAGAAACTGAAGACAGTTGCAGTAGAGGCCTGGCAGAGCATCCCCAGGGATGAAACCCAGCGTCTGGTGATGTCTATGCGTTCCAGACTTCAGGCTGTAATTGACTGCAAAGGATTTGCAACCAAGTATTAAAAAGTGAAAGTTTGATTTATGATTATTATTCTGTCCCATTACTTTTGGTCCCTTAACAAGTGGAAGGCACATATGCAAACTGCTGTAATTCCTACACCGTTCACCTGATTTGGATGTAAATACCCTCAAATTAAAGCTGACAATCTGCAGTTAAAGCACATCTTGTTTGTTTCATTTAAAATCCATTGTGGTGGTGTATAGAGCCAAAAATGTTAGAATTGTGTCGATGTCCCAATATTTATGGACCTGACTGTATCTTGCTTGTAACATCCTAGATGGAAAGGAGGTGTCACAGACTATCTCTCCTCCTCTCTTCTTACCTTTAAGATCAACTGTGTGCTCGGTCAAAAAAGATAATACTCCAGATAGTGTGATAATGTACAAATGATTTACTAAAATAAATAAACACAAACTTCAAAGACAAATGAGTATGTAAGTCATAAATGCCCCTGGTGCCAGCTCCAGATAGGCGTGAGTGATGTCAGCACAATTTCCGCCCAGCCCCGACGTACTTTTCGTCTCAATGGAAGTTGTCAAGGGGATCAGGTTTCACAATTTTCACATACATTCCTCTAGGCCTAGCATCCACAACATCTCCTCCATGTACATCGATTTCACCCTGTCAAATACCTCCTAAGCATCAGATAACAAAAGTAGACAGAGGGTTTAGGCTGGGCCATATTTCACCCAATACAAGATGTGAAGAGCTGGAATTATATCGTCACAAGCCTCCCTGCCCAATATAAAACCAGGGTGAACTATGAACGCCACATGGTATTGGAGGCATGAGCCAGAAGTATAGAAAGAATTTTAGTGTCTGTGTTCAGGAGCGAAATAGGCCTGTAGTTGGCCTCCCGCCTTGGGGAGGACTAAATATGAGCCAGCAGTGCTTCCTGCAGAAAGGGGTTAGAGATAGTAATGACGTTGAAATAATGGCATAGAATATTGGTTAGTGAAGCCATCAGTCCCCGGACTTTTACCCAACAGCAGACCGGCAATAACCTTGGCCTAATTCCTCTTTGGATGCTGGACGTCCCAGCTCCTCTATTACCTGAGCCAAATGATGGGGAAACGCCACTTCCATCAAGTAATCTTTGATGCACACCCAACACTTAGCTTTTGTCAACCTAGGTGTTAACAGTAGAGAGATCAAGGAAGCATAAAAGGATCAAAGTGCCTGGACTACGGCAGAGGAGTCCTGCACAGATTTGCCTTGTACAAATAAAAACCAAACCCGCCATGTAGGCAGAATTAGAGAGGCACTTATGGGATTGCTCCAAACTACACCCGGTTCCAAATTATTATGCAAATTCTATTTAAGTGTCACAAAGATTAAATATTTTGTTTTTCAGTTTAACTCATGGATGGCATTGTGTGTCAGGGCTCTTTTGATCACTGAAAACAATCTTGGACACCTGCGATAATTAGATTGGCAGGTGAGCACAATTTAAGGAAAAACTACTAAAGGAGGGTGTTCCACATTATTAAGCAGAGCACCATTTTCAAGCAATATGGGGAAGAAAAAGGATCTCTCTGCTGCCAAAAAGAGTGAAATAGTTCAATGCCTTGGATGAGGTATGAAAAATTAGATATTTCATGAAAACTTAAGTGTGATCATCGCACTATTAAGATATTTGTGGATGGAGTAGTGGATGGTAGGTGGACGGCCACCCTGTTCCAACAAGGCTGCGACATCAGCAAAGCGGTGCTGGAGTCATGTTTTGAGCTGGAATAATGGGAACAGAGCTGGTCGGCCCCTTTAGGCTCCCCGAAGGTGTAAAGATGACCTCTGCAAAGTATGTGGAGTTTATGACTGACCACTTTCTTCCCTGGTACAGAAGGAAAAACTATGCTTTCCGTAATAAAATCATCTTCATGCATGACAATGCACTATCTCATGCTGCAAAGAATACCTCTGCATCAATGGCTGCTATGGGGATAAAAGGAGAAAGTCATGGTGTGGCCTCCATCCTCCCCTGACCTCAATCCTATTGAGGACGTTTGGAGCATCCTCAAGCAAAAGATCTATGAGGGTGGGAGGCAGTTTACATCCAAACAGCAGCTCTGGGAGGCTATTCTGACATCTTGCAAACAAATTCAAGCAGGAACTGTCCAAAAACTCACAAGTTCAATGGATGCAAGACTTGTGAAGCTGCTATCAAATAAGGGGTCCTATGTTAAAATGTTTAAAAAGTTAAAATGTTGTTAAAAGTTTGATTGAAATAGCTTTTGATTTCAGTAAATATGCTGCAAACACAACAAATGACAAATTTCAGTTCTTTACAACCTATAAAGTGTTTTGAAACTTACTGTGCGTAATAATTTGGAACAGTGCATTGTAAGTTTTTTATGTTTAATAAAAAATACTGTTATCATTAGGAGGTTTGTTCAATAAAATGTGAATTGTACTCCTAAAAGTTGATAACATGAGAATTATGCTGACTGTTATTTACATCAATTATTTAGGGAAATGAGAAAAAATATAATTTGCATAATAATTTGGAACAGGGTGTACAGATCTTACTAATGAGATCTTACAGCTCTTTAGACTGCTCTTGTTTGAGTTTGGCCCCTACAGCAATCAATTCTCCATGTAAACCAGCCTTGTGGCCTTCCCGAACTGCCAATATCTCCTCGGATAAATGAGCTTCAAAATATGTCTTAAGTGAATGGGTAATAGCCTCCAAGACAGGTTGGTTGTCTAACAGGTTTTCATTCAGCCTCCAAGACTTCTTCCTGTATTTCACATCAGGAAGATCAATAATTATAAACGAAAGCAATTAATCAGAGATAGTAATGAAACCCAAGCTGGCAGAGCATACTAGTCTCACCAGGAGATCTAGGCGGAGGTAGGAATCTTGAGTTTTATAATAATAGCTATAATCTTTGGCCCTTGCATGTAAAGCTCTCCAGGCATCCACCATATGAAGGCACTCTAAGAGCTTTTTAAAATGTTTCAATGCCCGGAAGAAAAAAAACAATCGACCTGAGGAGGTATCTAGCGTGGGGTCAGGTGGCAGTTTAAAATCCCCCCTCTCCACACCAACAGGCCCTACTTAAATGCTACTAATTTTGAAAGACTACTAGAGAGTAACTCCACCGTATGGGTGTTCGGAACATGTTGGCCAGAGTATACGTCTGTACATGTAAAGAGCCTTTATTGAATAAAAATCTCTCATCGGGTTCCACTAATTGGGATAAGCAGTGTTTATGAAAGGCGATTGACACCCTCTAGCTTAAGAGACAGGAGATTGACAATGAAACCACTGGTCAAAAGTTGTCAAAGGTAGACTAGGTGTGCAGATATGTGAAATGTGTCTCCTGGAGAAAAAAAATATCAGGATCCAGATGATGCAATTTCTGCCATAACTGTCCCCAATTAACCACATCCCCCGCTGCCCTATATCAGATATACTGCTACAGGGTGGCAGGGGTGCGCAAAATTAGGTATTTATATGTGATTTCGCATTTAAAGGTGCGTGGCTGTCAATCACCGGGTCCCGCACGGTGATTACCTGCCGGCGCCAGGAGATTACTGAGGATCTCCGACGGGGAGGAGGGCTGCTTTGCTTACTAACAATCCTCCTCCCTATCAGCTTGGTCACACTGCAGTGTGCTTACAGCGAAGCACCAACACACCGCCCCCCAGTAAAACACTGCCAGCACAGTTAACCCTTTGGTCGCCCCTCATGTTAACTCCTTCCTGCCGAGTTCCCTGCTATATTTTTCTAGAGTAACTTGCTCATTAGACAGAAGAGGAAACAGACAAAGTTCCAGTCAGAGAAGCTCTATGGAAGCAGAGAAGGCCAAATAGGTATTTAATGCACTTGTGTGTTCCTCTGTTGTTTAACAGTGCAGGTAGATCTGTGTGTAAAATCTGTTGTATGTGTTTACTTGTAGTTCCACCGATATAATCCACCGAATTAAGCCACTGTAATATGAAAGAAATAAACCACTGTAATAGGAAATAAATAAGCCACTGTAAGATCAACGAAACAAGCCATTGTAAGCAGTGTTATATGAAGAAGATTGAAGTTAATAAAGAAGTTAACTAAAGTATTCGGTGTGCTCTTTAAACCTACTGCATCCATAGAACGGCATTGGAGGAATTACAGAGTAAAGTCAGTCTAATCAAACAAAAGAAACAGCAATTGCATAATTTTTCTAACGCCACAGCGCACAAAGCACTACATAGTGCTGCGCCTGCCACAGTGGAACTATTTGCCCTCAGAGGTCAAGCAATAGCGCTCCTCAACTGGCACAGTAAAGAGTACACTAGAGAAACAGAGCGCCAGCATATACCGCCACGTGGAGACACCTCAGCGGAACAACAGAACAGGCCATAGCACGTGCGCATTAGTCAGACTGCAGCCGACTCTTAAAGTGGCATACCGGCAAAGGCAAGACAGTCAGAGAAAGAGCGCCAACCCTCCTGCACCCCTAGAGAGAGAAAGAGATGCATGGGAGGGGGGCCAGTGTTCAGAGCTAGAGTGACCGCACCGCTATCCATTAAGAGACCACATGTTGCATCCAGAAAGTTTATGATACCAGCTGCAAGTCACTGCAGAGCATCGCAAGTCACCGCCGAGCATCGCAAGTCACCGCCGAGCATCGCAAGCTACAGCATCAAGAAAAGAAAAGTCTCCTTTAAGACTGACATTTGTTTCTGCAACACTCAGATCACGGTATCCTGCTTTTCAATTAAGGTCAGAGCTTTCCTTTATTACTCACGTATGCACATAGTTTCTGCAAGAGACATTTTTGTGCTCAAGAGAAAACAGACTTTAAAAAAAAAAAAAGAAAAAGAAAGGAGAAACAGTTATATCATATGACTCTGAAGTATTTAAACTGAAAGTCATTTATTGCCTGCGTTTTGGTGCTATTACATGTAAAGTGAAAGTCATTTATTCTTTCATTTGGTAGTATTGCATTTAAAGTGACAGGTCCTTATTATTCATATTAGTTGTTATAGCATTCAGAAATGGCTGAGCCTAGCATTGCCACCCCACTGTTAGCAGATGCAATGATAGATCTGGTAGAAATGAAGAGCAAGAGAACCAGTCTGAATCTGAAAGGTGCAACGTAACGGTAGTCTCGCCCCAAACAAATATATCTCAAACAGGTGAACTAAGACGTTCATTACAGGACAGAAAACCAACCCAAAAGGTGCTAGAAAATTTGGAACAAGATGCAGCACTGAAAGAAAAAAAGTTCACCCGAATGTATGAGAGGTGGAAAGTATACACCATGGACATTCGCAGAAAGCTAAAACAAGAAAGCACAAAGGAGAATTTGAGTGAAATGATAGAGACAGTAGAAGATTCTAAGTCAGAGCTTATGACAGAATATGTCAACTTGCAGTCATCCTTGACACCCTCCCAGGATATTGTAAGAAACATGGATACATGTACCGCAGTCACTAGGGATTTAGTGAAGCTTATGAGAGAACTATCATCTGCAGCAAATTATGATGAAATCAAGGCACGAAAGGGAATGAATGAGCTCTTCGTGAAAGACTATGCTAGGTCCTTAGGAGGAACCACAATCTCAAGTGTGACTTCCATCACTAGCAGACGTGCCAGCCACATAACTGAGTTCTCAAGTACGTCAGCCAAAAGGAAGGAATTAGCTGAACAACTCGCTGCCAAAAGAGCAGAAGTTGAGATGGAATCTGCCATTGAGGCTCAGCGTCTACGAATGGAGGCTCAGTGCCATAAAATGGAAGCCGAAATGAAAAGTCTGGAAAGGCAGAAGGAAATTAAGATTATAGAAGCTAGACTCAGAGTGCACGAAGAGGATACGAATCAGGGTAGTCATAGACCCAAATCAGTACTAAGTGGAGAAGCTGACTCCTACGTTCTTCCTTACGCCCAGGAAAATGGAAGGAAATCTCCAGCATGTAGTGAAGAAATAAGTCATAGTCCTTCCATCCCTGCTCAGAGAGAAAAGAAGAGAGACTCACCTGATTCAGAACAAAGTGGAAAAAGAGAACCAAATAATTCAACTCCCATGTCATGGCAGTGGTCACGAGGATGTTGCAACTGTTGACCCGGCGAAACCTCAGAGAAGATTTCTCACTAGACAACTTCCTGTTCCGGAACCTACTGTATTCTCCGGAGACGTACTGAAGTTTATAGAGTGGAAGGCAAGTTTTGAAATGATCATTGAACATCATTGCTCCCATCCAGTGGACAAGTTATTCTACCTCCAGCGGTATACTGGCGGAGAAGCAAAAAAGGTTCTTGAAGGTAACTTTTATAGGAAAGATGAAGAAGCCTACAAGCAAGCTTGGGAAAAATTAAATGCAAGATATGGTCATCCCTTCTTAGTGGAAAGAGCTTTCAGAGAGAAGTTGATAAACTGGCCTAAAATAGGTCCTAAAGAACACTTCAAGCTCCAAGAGTATGGCGACTTCCTGCAAGCATGCAGCAATGCTATCCCACATGTTCAAGGACTAGAAGTATAGAATGACTATCTAAAAAACCACAGGATGCTAGCCAAGCTACCAGAACAAGTGGCTTCTAGATGGAATCGCTATGTGACTAAACAGTTAGATCAAGGCAAAAACTTCCCAAGTTTCAAAGAGTTCTCTGAATTTGTCAATGAGGAAGCACGAATAGCATGTAATCCAGTAACAGCATCTTATGTCTTAAACCCTTAGAAGAAAGGCCTACAAGAGAGATAAGACACGCAAGAGTAACTAGCTTTGCAACCAACACAGCTACTAAAGGTCCAGATGCCCATGAGAGCAAGTTCAAAGTCACTACTAGGATCAGTAAAGAGTCAGAACCGACAAGTCTTCTGACTTCCTTCAAGTGTATGTTCTGTGAAGAGAATCACTCCATACATAAGTGCCAACAATTGAAGGAAAGGTCTCCAGACGAAAAGAAGAAGTTTTGCTTGATAATCAGCTGTGTTTTGGATGTTTAAGAAAAGGCCATATTACTAAAGAATGCAAGAAAAAGGCCATTTGCAGCGTTTGTAAAAGGACGTCATCCTACACAACTACATGAAGAACGTCCAAAGAAAGAGAAATCCTTAATGCCCAAGGACACTGAGGAAGAAAATAAAGCGACAGTATTCTCTTGCAGAGTGAGAGAAAGAGAAATCAATGGCATGTCAATGGTTGTACCAGTGTGTCAAATCCTAAAAGGAGGAACAAGAAGGTATACGCCTATGCGCTACTGGATGCCCAGAGTGACATCACCTTCATTGATCAAGAAATCTGCAAGAAATTACAAGTGGCCACAGAACCAGTAAAACTCAAACTCACCACAATGACGGGAAGAGACACATTGGTGAACAGTCAAAGAGTCAAAGGACTGAGAGTTAGAGGACTCCACTCAAACTGCATATTAGATCTACCTCCAGCTTATACAAAAGACGACATACCTCTGGATCGAGATCGCATACCTACCTGTGAAACAGCCAACAAATGGGAACACCTATCTGTCATATCTCATGAAATGTCCCTGCTGAAGGAATTTGGTGTTGGACTGTTGATAGGCTACGACTGTCCCAAGGCCTTGATCCCACAAAAGATAATTGCAGGAGGAAAGGGTGAACCCTACGCAGTCCAAACTGATCTAGGATGGGGTGTTGTTGGAGGAAAACGACAGATTGCAGATTCAGGACAGGTGACAGGATTGTGTCATAGAATATCTGTCCAAGAGTTACCAACTGTAAGTCCAGCGAAAGTACTCAAAATCCTAGAATCCGACTTTGCAGACGTAAGTACTAATGAAAAGAGTGTATCCCAAGAGGACAAAGTTTGTACAAGCTCTAGAAGATAATATTAAGCAAAATCAACAAAGTCATCTTGAAATGCCCCTACTTTTTAGAGAACGACCTCATCTGCCAAATAACAGAGATCTTGCCCTGGCAAGATTGAAAAGCTTAAAGAAAAGGATGGGAAGAGATCCCAAACTCAAAGACGATTATTTGAAATTCATGAAAGAAATCCTCAAAGAAGGGCACGCAGAGAAAGTTGATGGTCAGCCTAAAAATGGAGAAGTGTGGTACATCCCACATCAAGGTGTCTATCACCCAAAGAAACCGGATAAGATCAGAGTAGTTTTTGATTGCTCAGCAAGGTACAATGATGTTGCATTGAATGATCATGTACTAAAGGGACCAGATCTTACAAGCACTTTACCTGGAGTACTCTATAGATTCAGAAAGTATCCCATAGCAGTCATGTGCGATGTTGAAAAGATGTTCCACCAGTTTCATGTGAAGGAAGAAGATAGAGACTTCCTGAGGTTCCTATGGTGGGAAGACAGAGATACAGATACAGAGCCAGCGGAATACAGGATGAAATTGCACTTGTTTGGAGCAGCATCATCCCTAGGTTGTGCTAATTATGGTATGAAGTATCTGGCCACTCAGAATGAAAAGGATTGTCCATCAGCAGCAAATTTTTTGAAGGAAAACTTTTATGTAGATGATGGTCTTATAAGCCTAGAATCCTCAGAATCTGCAATTCAATTGGTGACAGAGAGCCAATAGTTATGCGCAAAGGGAAACCTGCGTCTTCACAGATTCATCTCAAACGACAGAGAGGTACTAGAATCCATCAGTGACTCCGAACGTGCATCAACAATAAAGAATGTGGATCTTAACTATGATCCTCTTCCAGTTCAGAATGTACTCGGATTGGGATGGAATGTAGAAAATGACAATTTTTTCTTTGAAATATCCATAGAAGAGAAAGTTCCAACTAGACAAACCATTCTTTCCGCAGTAGCCTCAATATATGATCCGTTGGGATTCTTGGTACCAGTAATCCTCAGAGCAAAAGAAATACTGCAAGAATTATGCAGACAGAAGTTGGGATGGGACGAACCCATACCTGCAGGCTTGAGGCCAAGGTGGGGGAGTTGGATAAGAGACTTGCAAAATTTGAAAGAAATTCGGATACCCAGATGTTTTGTACCTCCTGATTTCGGAAAGTACAAGAAAAGAGAACTTCATCACTTTTCAGATGCCAGTAGTCATGGTTATGGTCAGTGCTCCTACATCAGAGCAATAGGAGAAGGAAAGATACACTGTGCTCAGGTTATGGGAAAGGCCAGAGTCGCACCCAACAATATTCAGATGATACCAGGACTCGAACTAACAGCAGCCGTCATTTCAGCATCAGTAAGTCAATTTCTGAAAGAAGAATTGGAATTGAAAATAGATGAAGAGCATTTTTGGACAGACTCACAAGTTGTCCTAGGTTACATAAACAATGAAGCTCGAAGATTTCACATCTTTGTCGCTAACAGAGTTTAAAAAATTTGAAAAACAACGAATCCAGAACATTGGCACTATGTTGACACAAAAAACAAACCCGGCAGATCATGCTTCAAGAGGCCTAAATGTAATAGAGTTGGATAATTCAAACTGGTTCACCGGTCCAGAGTTCCTTTGGGAAAGGGAAATCATACCCAGTGAAGGTTATACAGAACTGTCTATGGGTGGTACAGAAGTAAAGGTAATTCAAACATTGAGCACTGCCGCCAAGTGTCAAGATGACATACTTGAACGACTAGCCAGATGTTCAAAGTGGAATACAGTCATAAACATAGTAGCTCAAATTCAACGCTTAGCAAAAGGAATCAGAAAGAAAGAATCGTTGAATGTAGAGGAAAGAGTGAAAGCTAAAGAAATGGTTATAAGACTCATTCATCAAAGATTCTACAGTGAAGAATTGAAGAGACTTAGTCAAGAACCTAAGAGACTTCCAAACAACCACCCATTGTACAAGCTTAATCTTATTCTGCAGGATGGTATACTGAAGGTGGGAGGGAGGCTGGAAAATGCGTCGCTACCTAACAGAGTTAAGCATCCAGCAATTCTACCCAAAAATTCTACCTTCACAAGATTGATTATCAATCACTACCACAACAAATACTTGCATCAAGGAAGAAGCTTTACTCAAAGCTGTTTGAGAGAAGGTGGTTACTGGATAGTGAAAGGAAACAAAGTTATAGCGAAGTACATAAGTAAATGTGTAATCTGTACAAAGGCACGTAGACCTACAGAAGAACAAAGAATGGCTGATCTACCAGCTGATCGTGTAAACCCATCACCACCATTTCTTTATAGCGGAATGGATTGCTTCGGCCCACTTATCACCAAACAAAACCGCAAGGAGTACAAGAGATATGGACTGATATTTACGTGTCTAAGCTCCAGAGCAATTCACCTGGAAATGTTGGAAGATATGTCAACCGACGCCTTTATTAATGCCTTAAGATGTTTCATAGCCATTAGAGGTACTGTCAGAGAACTTAGATCTTACCAAGGATCTAATTTTGTTGGAGCAAAGAATGAATTGAACAAGGCTCTAAAAGAGATTGATAAAGAAAAAGTAACTGAGTACTTGTTAGAGAAACAGTGTGATTTTCACATGAATGCTCCAAATGCAAGCCATACAGGCAGAGTCTAGGAGAGGCAAATCAGAACTGTAAGAAACGTACTAAGTTCAGTGTTGAAAAAGAATGCCGGAAGATTAGATGATGCTTCACTTAGGACACTATTCTATGAAGTAATGTCTATTGTTAACAGTCGTCCACTTACAATCAACAACATCAACGACCCAACAAGCTTGGAACCTCTAACTCCCAACCATCTACTTCACCTTAAGGCTGATCACATACAGCCACCGCCTGGCAACTTCACCAAAGAGGATTTATACGCAAGGAAAAGATGGCGAAGAGTTCAATATCTATCAGAGCAGTTTTGGAATAGATGGAGCAAGGAGTACATACAGTGGGGATCGAAAGTTTGGGCACCCCAGCTAAAAATTTGTATTAATGTGCATAAAGAAGCCAAGGAAATATGGAAAAATCTCCAAAAGGCCTCAAATTACAGATTAGACATTTGTAAAATATGTCAACAAAAGTTAGATTTTATTTCCATCATTTACACTTTCAAAATAACAGAAAACAAAAAAATGGCGTCTGCAAAAGTTTGGGCACCCTGCAGAATTTATAGCATGCACTGCCCCCTTTGCCAAGCTGAGACCTGCCAGTGTCATAGATTGTTCTCAATCATCATCTGGGAAGACCAGGTGATGTCAATCTCAAAGGTTTTAAATGCCCAGACTCATCTGACCTTGCCCCAACAATCAGCACCATGGGTTCTTCTAAGCAGTTGTCTAGAAAACTGAAACTGAAAATAATTGACGCTCACAAAGCTGGAGAAGGCTATAAAAAGATAGCAAAGCGTTTTCAGATGTCAATATCTTCTGTTCGGAATGTAATTAAGAAATGGCAGTCATCAGGAACAGTGGAAGTTAAAGCAAGATCTGGAAGACCAAGAAAAATATCAGACAGAACAGCTCGCAGGACTGTGAGAAAAACAATTCAAAACCCACGTTTGACTGCACGATCCCTCCAGCAAAATCTGGCAGACACTGGAGTTGTGCTATACTATTCCACTATAAAGAGATACTTGTACAAATATGGTCTTCATGGAACAGTCATCAGAAGAAAACCTCTTCTACGTCCTCACCACAAAAATCATCGTTTGAACTTTGCAAATGAACATATAGACAAGCATGATGCATTTTGGAAACAAGTTCTGTGGACCGATGAGGTTAAAATTGAACTTTTTGGCCGGAATGAGCAAAGTCAGCTGTGCCAGTAGCTGTGACATGTCTTCAAGCTGCACTTTGGGGTTATTAAGCAAATCCCAGACTGGTTTCAGTTTGCTTTTGGCTGCTTGTGGTTTCATTGCACGATCTCCTTGTTCTTCTGGCATCGGATAAGTTATCCTTGTTTTTCTAACAGGTGGCTTTGGAAATCCAAATCTGCATACTCTGTTACCTTTTTTGCATGATTTTGAATGAGATCTTCTGTGCATTTGAAGTTATGTTACAAATCTGTGAAGTATGGCCTGTTTGGCTTCATCAGGCAGCTGGCATGAGATGTTATGATCTATAAAGGCACACACCTTGTCATCACTGTCTTGTCCAAATATAGGAGCTCCTGCTACCCGACAGACAATGTATATGAGGGCTCCCTCTTGCCTGAAATTCAACCCGGTAAAAGTAGTCGATAACTTCACTGATTGGCTGTGCAGGACCCAACAGCAGCTCTCGCATCAGAGCATCAACCCGTTTGTCAAACATGCGCATGGTGGTCACTGAGTTGCCTCGAAGAATGTCACACTTTTCAGCCCAGTCTAGCTCTGCAAAATCCACCTTTTGACCTTGTTGTACCTTTATTGCCGTTATTACCTCTGACCATCTGAATTCTGCAGCAGAGAAGGTAAGAAAAAAAGTTGGCTTACCCAACTGTCTGACCATGGCTAGCAAATTCTTCAGATTTTTATCCCAGCAAGCTGGACTCCCTCTCAGTGGTTGCATGAACCTTGTGGCATCTCGGTTTCACACCAACCTCTCAACCTCACACTTATCCTGTAGCAACTTGTTGGATATTTTCCATCCATCCCTGGTATTTGGTTTTCCTTTTCTTAACTGGATGGACATGCTGCTTTTGGCCATGTGTGTCTCTGTGACAAACTGAGCAAAGAAGAGGTAGCTTGTGTCTCTTGCAAAACGAGTATCAACACAAAAATGCCTTGCATTGAAATACATGCTCGGGGACAGTTTGACTTGTCTTGCCTGGTCCAATGTATTCTGTCCAGTAGGGAACTGAACAGGGAAAGCCATTGCCTAAAGCCTAGGAACTTTAAAGAAGCTGACAGGTGCGTTTCCTTGTGCAGGTGCAATGCTGAATATTCCATCACCATGTGTCAGTGCTTCTTCTCCAAGGTCAGATGGCTGCAAACAACTGTCTAGACCAATTCCAGGTCTTAGTGCATCCTTCTCATCCTTTGCATTGGGAGGTTGTTGGTCATGGCCTTCCTGTTGCTCAGAAGCAGCCGGTAAACCTGCAGACTGTACCTCTGATGAATCACAATTTTCGATGCGTTCAAGTATCTCCATCATTTCAGTTTCATCACAACTGTCGAGTTCCATCCCATCATTATCAGCAGCATCATCATCATCATCATCAGCGATTGTCTCATCCACTCTGATTGAAATGTCACTGTAGTTGGGGTCTGTGTCAATGAGTTTTGACAGACTTACTACTACACCCTGTTCCAAATGATTATGCAAATTCTATTTAAGTGTCACAAAGATTAAATTTTTAGTTTAACTCATGGATGGCATTGTGTCTCAGGGCTCTTTTGATCACTGAAAACAATCTCAGACACCTGTGATAATTAGATTGGCAGGTGTGCCTAATTTAAGGAAAAACTACTAAAGGAGGGTGTTCCACATTATTAAGCAGAGCACCATTTTCAAGCAATATGGGGAAGAAAAAGGATCTCTCTGCTGCCGAAAAGAGTGAAATGGTTCAATGCCTTGGACGAGGTATGAAAACATTAGATATTTCACGAAAATTTAAGCGTGATCATCGCACTATTAAGAGATTTGTGGCTGATTCAGAGCACAGACGGGTTCGTGCAGATAAAGGCACATTGAGGAAGATTTCTGCCAGATCCATGCAGCGGATCAAGAGAGCAGCTACTAAAATACCATTACATAGCAGCAAACAGATACTTGAAGCTGCTGGTGCCTCTGGAGTCCCACGGACATCAAGGTGTAGAGTCCTCCAGAGTCTTGCAACTGTGCATAAGCCTTCTATTTGACCACCACTAACCAATGCTCACAAGCAGAAACAGCTGCATTGGGCAGAAAAATACATGAAGACTAATTTTCAAACAGTCCTGTTCACTGATGAGTGCCGTGCAACCCTTGATGGTCCAGATGGATGGAGTAGTGGATGGTTGGTGGATGGCCACCCTGTTCCAACAAGGCTGCGACATCAGCAAGGCGGTGTTGGAGTCATGTTTTGGGCCAGAATCATGGGAACAGAGCTGGTCGGCCCCTTTAGGGTCCCTGAAGGTGTAAAGATGACCTCTGCAAAGTATGTGGAGTTTATGACTGACCACTTTCTTCCCTGGTACAGAAGGAAGAACTATGCTTTCCGTAATAAAATCATCTTCATACATGACAATGCACCATCTCATGCTGCAAAGAACAATTCTGCATCAATGGCTGCTAAGGGGATAAAAGGAGAGAAAGTCATGGTGTGGCCTCCATCCTCCCGACTTCAATCCTATTGAGAACCTTTGGAGCCTCCTCAAGCAAAAGATCTATGAGGGTGGGAGGCAGTTTACATCCAAACAGCAGCTCTGGGAGGCTATTCTCACATCTTGCAAACAAATTCAAGCAGAAAGTGTCCAAAAACTCACATGTTCAATGGATGCAAGACTTGTGAAGCTGCTATCAAATAAGGGGTCCTATGTTAAAATGTAACGTAACCTGTTAAAATGTTTAAAAAGTTAAAATGTTGTTAAAAGTTTGATTGAAATAGCTTTTGATTTCAGTAAATATGCTGCAAACACAACAAATGACAATTTTCAGTTCTTTATAACCTATAAAGTGTTTTGAAATTTACTGTGCGTAATAATTTGGAACAGTGCATTGTAAGTTTTTTAGGTTTAAAAAAAATACTGTTATCATTAGGTTTGTTCAATAAAATTTTAATTGTACGCTTAATAGTTGATAACATGAGAATTATGCTGACTGTTATTTACATCAATTATTTGGGTAAATGAGAAAAATATCATTTGCATAATAATTTGGAACAGGGTGTACATTTCTCATGTTGACATTGTGAAACAGCTGGTGGCCTTTGTAAGTCAGATGTCTTTTCAGCTTCACTCTGTGTAACTGGGATGTGTTGTGCGATCTTGGTAGAGTACTGACCATGGTTTCCATCTCGGATGGCACACACACTACAGCGCCATGTATAGCTGCCTATCGACCTTTGGGAAGTGTGATGATCTTGGCAAATGGCAGTATTTTGGCCAAAAGTTGACTTTCCAGCACATTCAAATCGCAGAGCTCTGGGGGAATGGGCGCCAGCTCCATGTTGTTAGCCACAGCGATGGATGATTTTTGTCCTGCTTTAAAATGTGAATCACAGTTGTGACAAATCCATTCTTTGGTCCTTTCATCTGGTATGGTGCATTGTTCAGGGCCTTGACAGTGATTGTTGCACACATGGACATATTGCCCTGTCAAACAGGCAGCAACGTGTAGATTCTTGTAATTGCTGTGAATGCAATGTTTCACTTGGTTAGGGAAAAGGGTACAATGACAAATCGTGCACACAAAAGTTGGCCCAGCTTTAATGCATTCATGGAAAGTGGATATACAGTGGGGATCGAAAGTTTGGGCACCCTAGCTAAAAATTTGTGTTAATGTGCATAAAGAAGCCAAGGAAAGATGGAAAAATCTCCAAAAGGCGGCAAATTACAGATTAGACATTCTTATAATATGTCAACAAAAGTTAGATTTTATTTCTATCATTTACACTTTCAAAATAACAGAAAACAAAAAAATGGCGTCTGCAAAAGTTTGGGCACCCTGCAGAGTTAATATCTTGTACTGCCCCCTTTGGCAAGTATCACAGTTTGTAAACGCTTTTTGTAGCCAGCCAAGAGTCTTTCAATTCTTGTTTGAGGTATCTTTGCCCATTCTTCCTTACAAAAGTCTTCCAGTTCTTTGAGATTTCTGGGCTGTCTGTCACGCACTGCTCTTTTAAGGTCTATCCATAGATTTTCAATTATGTTGAGGTCAGGAGATTGTGAAGGCCATGGCAAAACCTTCAGTTTATGCCTCTTGATGTAATCCCCCGTGGATTTCGAGGTGTGTTTAGGATCATTATCCATTTGTAGAAGCCATCCTCTCTTTAACTTCAGCTTTTTCACAAATGGCATCAAGTTACCATCCAAAATTTGCTGAAATTTTATTGAATCCATTTTTCCTTCTACTCGTGAGATGTTCCCTGTGCCACTGGCTGCAACACAACCCCAAAGCATGATTGATCCAACCCCATGCTTAACAGTTGGACAGAGGTTCTTTTCATTAAATTCTGTGCCCCTTCTTCTCCAAACGTATCTTTGCTCATTCCGGCCAAAAAGTTCAATTTTAACCTCATCGGTCCACAGAACTTGTTTCCAACATGTATCAGGCTTGTCTATATGTTCATTTGCAAAGTTCAAACGATGATTTTTGTGGTGAGGACGTAGAAGAGGTTTTCTTCTGATGACTCTTCCATGAAGACCATATTTGTACAAGTATCTCTTTATAGTGGAATAGTGTACCACAACTCCAGTGTCTGCCAGATCTTTCTGGAGGGATCGTGCAGTCAAACGTGGGTTTTGAATTGTTTTTCTCACAATCCTGCGAGCTGTTCTGTCTGATATTTTTCTTGGTCTTCCAGATCTTGCTTTAACTTCCACTGTTCCTGATGACTGCCATTTCTTAATTACATTCCGAACAGAGGATATTGACATCTGAAAACGCTTTGCTATCTTCTTATAGCCTTCTCCAGCTTTGTGAGCGTCAACTATTTTCAGTTTCAGTTTTCTAGACAACTGCTTAGAAGAACCCATGGTGCTGATTGTTGGGGCAAGGTCAGATGAGTCTGGGCATTTAAAACCTTTGAGATTGACATCACCTGGTCTTCCCAGACGATGATTGACAACAATCCATGACACTGGCAGGTCTCAGCTTGGCAAAGGGGGCAGTGCATGCTATAAATTCTGCAGGGTGCCCAAACTTTTGCAGACGCCATTTTTTTTGTTTTCTGTTATTTTGAAAGTGTAAATGATGGAAATAAAATCTAACTTTTGTTGACATATAATAAGAATGTCTAATCTGTAATTTGATGCCTTTTGGAGATTTTTCCATCTTTCCTTGGCTTCTTTATGCACATTAATACAAATTTTTAGCTGGGGTGCCCAAACTTTCAATCCCCACTGTAGCTGGCTGCATTGGGCTGTTGTTCACTGGTTGACTGCATTCCTGCATGACACAAGTCCATCGTCTGTATTTCATTCTTATTTTGAAGGCACATTGCATCTTATGGGTTATGCAAAAATCTGCTTGAGTGTGACGCTTCATTTTCATGTAACTCATGCACTGTTGCAAGTGATGTTTTTTGAAAGCAGGATCATTATGATATTTTCTGGTGATGTATTGCTTCTTCTTCAAGTTAAAATTGGCATCTGTCGCATATTTGCTGGTTGTGTATTGCTTCTGCTTTAACTTGAAACATGCATCTGTTGCATATTTTCTGGTGATGTAATGCTTCTGCTTCAACTTGAAATCGACATTTGTCGCATATTTTTTGGTGATGTATTGCATCTGCTTCAACTTAAAATCAGCATCTGCTCTGTATCGGCTGGTGATGTATGTCCTCTTCTTATTGGTGACAGACATCTTTGTAGCCTTGAAACCACGCCTTCTTTCATTTCTGTGTCTTGTCTTCAGTTTTTGTCATCGCTGTACATTGAATTTGGAAAATGCCTTACTGTCCTTCCATATGCCCTGTGAGGATTTTGCATCAAGTGACTGTGGAGAATGCTTGCTGGCTGGGAATCCAGTGTGTATTGCATCTTTGGTCATCTGTGTAACTTTGTTCTCCACATGCTTTCCATTATGTGGTTTGTCAGATTGCACCGGTGGGGACAGCAAACCATCTGACAGACGTCTTGCACGATGAAATGAGACTGGCATGAAGTCATACTGCAGTCCATCAATAGGGCCTCTGGTGTCTGTAAGGAGTAATTCATACAACTTATAAATTCTTGCCCCATATCACTCAAATGTGTAAACGTGATCATAACAGCTTTTCCTTTTCCAGTGGCAGGAAGTCCATCCTTATTTCGACTATGAGAATCAAACAGTCCATATCTCCCAGACTTGTCTCTGAGCAAGGTAATATGGCACTACTATAAAAAGGGCATGTGTAACATCTGCATTGAGGCACTGAAGTTTTGTTGAGAGGTCAACAAACCAACCTTGGTTGTCACCGTCCACCGTGGCTCTCACACATCCCGATAACACTGGAGATTTAACAACGTTATACTCATATTTGTCAGTGTTGACTCTGAGGAGCACTTCTTCCATTGTCAAGTGTTGGTGCTGATAGACATTTCTTCTTTTTAGCTCTTTTATTGTTGTGCCATACAAGCTATTGCCCTTCTTCAGTATTTGATCAAGATCATCCTTCCTCAGATCATCAACCTCACTGTGGTATGCCAAAAATGTCAGAGCCATGCATGTACACGGTTTGTTCCTTAACCTTCCATAGCCATGATGACCCTGATGAAATGATGCCTGCACAGATATCTCACTTGGTACACATGGTTCTTGCATGCCATTGTTTTCAGAAGTGCCCATCACACTGTCACTGTGCTCTTGAACTTGACACGGAGTTCAACATGGGAATGACACCACAGGTTCACTATGTAACTCCTGGGCACATTCACTGTCACAAACCTCCATTTCCACTATGCTGCTGTGGGGTTCCGGATCCCGAATGTCACAAACCTCCATTTCTACTATGCTGCTGTGGGGCTCTGGATCCCGAAAACGTGGGTCTGAAAGGTCCAGTTTAGTCCAGCGTATCTTTGCAGCTTTAGATCTCTTTCCTTTAGATGGCATGATGATTATCACACAGCTCTAATTTCTTTTCATAAATGTAGCTAGTTGAAACACCTCAAGTACTCTCTACTGTAGAAAACTTATTTCCAAAGCTTTAACCAGAAGCCGGCCAAACTGTAACAAATTCAAAATTAGATTTCAAATAGGGCAGAGAAGAGCGGTTAAAAACAAACTGCTCCAAATTGCTCACTTCACTGGCATCTTCAAATGGTTGTAGTTTTAAAAACTATAAATCCTACAGCGAAGAGCTTTATATTGTGAGAATCACAAGAATCAGACCTACATTTTGATGCATAGTATGTCTCTGAAATATTAAAAATGAAGGCACTGTCGCAGTTTAGAAACTGCCCTTCAAATTTGAGGTGGCTAGAGTGCAGTTTCAATGAATGTCAATGGGCGGCGTGAGTTGCAAACAAATGGTCATATTGTGAAAACTATCAGGACTATGGCTTAGCCGTGGACTTTTTTAGTGGCAGCAGGGATAGCTGAACGTTTTGATATAAGATTTGTGTAGGTGGGCTTGAAAATGAGGGAGTGATGGCAGTTTAGAAATCATGTCCTGATTTTTCAGCTCACACTCTAGCTTTTGTCAGCTCCCACTCTAGTTTTGAACATTCCGCCATTCATTCCTATGGGACCAATTTCACCACAAAAGCGCCGATATTCCGTGAACCATTCGGCAAAACTTTCCACAAAGTAATAGCACACCAATCAGGAACAATCCGCACGTTTCTGTATATTACTGTCTATGTAGTGTAAAAACTGTGGGAGGAGTTAGGGTGGTAAATTTGGCTATAATAATAAGAATATATATGTGAGATAACAGTAAGTGGTCTTACCATGCAAGAACACTTAATGAGCCAACTATTCCCAGCCTATTGTCAAGACCTAACAGCGACAGTGGCTAGCCATAGTGGTGACAGCAGACATTAACACTCCACAACAGTTATTGCCTTCTTTAGTAGCTCATTATACACCAAAAGACAGATACTCACAGAGCACATAATGTAGGGTAAATTAATTCATTCAGGCATGCTTCAAAAACACTTTAATTGCACCCACCCCTGAAATATTTTGCTTTACATTTATCTTTTACCTGTTAAAATACCTTTGTGAAACATTGTAACATTGAGCACAATGCAAGCACAGACATTGAGATGACTGGGTACAATTTCAGAAAAAAAATATCTTACCTTTCCTCTGGAAATTCTTCCAAGTATTTCTCTACCCTTTTGTAGAGTGGGTACAGTCCTTCAATGTCCAACATGTCCAACATCTGGGTCTGGAGGGTCTTATATAAAATACAGCCTTTTGGTAACCATGTGGTGTCTGCTTTGTGTTTACCTGTCAAACATCATTCAATATTAACATATATAACAAGTATATACACAGCACTGTCGAGATGTTTAAAATGGCTCTAAAGTCAAATCAGTCCTCTGGATACTGCACTGCTCTCTCTCGTCCTGCTGTTACAGCACACATTGAGAACAGCGGGAACCAATGGCTCCAGCTGCCATCAGTCAAATCCTGTGAGGAGGCAGTGGAGAGTTTGGCTGAGAAGTGCTGTGTGTGTCCAAGGATGTGCACAGCCCAGCTTGAGAATGAACCTACACGGGTGCCCCCATAGTTTACTGCTTGCTATAGGAATACTCTGAGAAAAGGAAGAGAAAAAGCACCAGCAGGGACAGCTAGAGAATAGGCAAGGGACTGCTCTATGCAATATCATAAGTATGAAGCTCTTTTTTGGAAAAAAGTGAATGCATCTTAAACAAAGGGGAGTCACCCCTATAGGTTATTAACAAAAATATCAATGCAAAATACCAGAACAGGTTTGGAAAATCATATAAAACAGCACTTTATTAATCAATAGATTTTAAAATAAAAAAACATTAAACCCTTGGCCAACATGTATATTCACTAACCTACCCAGTGCTGACACAATGTACCCTTCAGAGTATCATATACTGTATATTGTACCCTACATGTGAGTCCAAAACAAAGAGAGCTAGAATCCATAAATGTCCAAACATAAGGTATATATCAATGGTACCACCAGCTGCCATATATTCAGAAAATTAAACATCAAACCTATCCTAGTGTCTGAAGTAGTAATGATCTCCATATGATGAACATAAGTAAATAACAGATAATGGTGCATTCACATGTGCATAGTGAGCAGGTTGGAACACCATTGTCCAAGTGAAGACCAGCTCTGCACTACACCATAACATCGTAAATGGTCCTCATCAATAAGAATGTTGAAGAAACATCCTGTATATCAGCTTTGGCATGTACCCTGTGTACTGGCCAGAACACCACAAAACATGTGGGGACTTGCTCTGCACAGGTACCACCGATTCCCTGTGGATACCAGTTTATTTTGTAGCTGAATAACAGAGTAGGTGTAGCAGGTTCCAAATATTCTTATCCTTATCACACCATTATCTGTTATTATTTATGATCATCATGTGAAGATTATTACTACTGTAGACACTGGGTCGGTTCGATGGCCATTTGCTTACTTTGGATGGACTCTTTTTCTGAATTAATGGCAGCTTGTGTTACATGCTACTGAGTACATTTGATAAATACCTTATGAGACACACTGATTGGACATTTATAGATTCTAGCTCTTTGTTTTGCATTCACATGTAGGATACAATATATATGATTTTCTGAAGGGTACATTATATCAGCAGTAGGTAGCTTATTGAATATCAATCTTGGACAAGATTTTATATATTTATTTTAAGATGTATTGATTAATAGTGTAGTTTTATGATTATCTAAACCTGTTATAGTGTATTTTATTATGATTTTTGTTTTTGTAACTTACAGGGGTTGTAGTCAGAACTAGGATTTTTATTGGAGGTTTATTTAAAGAACTTTTTCATTTTAGTAAAAGAACAAAAATAAATTTAAAACCACTTTAATTGGATACAATAGAGGATTTGGAATGCCTCCCTATTTTACATCCCATTTTTGCTCTCAGGGCTTGTTCACACTTGCTCACATAGAAAAACCAAGCAAATTTCTTGTGTGGGAAGGTGTCCACTCTGTATGGGCAGTGGGGGTGGTGCCTTGTTACAATGCAAGGCACTGTTTACCTTTTTCCCCCCTCGCTTTGATTATCATGTATTGTACAAACTTCAAGTGTATATACTTAAGTCTTAAAAGTGCAAAAAGGAACTGAAAGTAAATATCATAAATATTTATTGTGACAACAGTCTTCTAGAACAAAAGGCACCATTATACTGTGCTACGATACCTTGTACGTAAAATGGCAATTATGCTATACCTCCCAACTGTCCCTGATTTCGAGGGACTGTTCCTGATTTGGAATAAAGTACCTCTGTCCCAATTTCCTTCTCATTTGTGCCTCATTTTGGTCTGATCTATGTAGTATAGTATAAAATTCACTATTTATCATGCAAAAAGTGTTTCCCAGTGCGTGTAGCACTGGGAAACACTTTTTGCATGTTAGCTTTCATCCAGCTTCTAAATTGTTGCATTTGTAAACTTCAAAAGCCAATATAAAGGAATAGTAGTAGTGAAAAAAAAATCATTTGTGGGTATAACTAATCTTTTTTTTTGTAGAATTCTCCTTTAAGGGGGCGTGGCAGGGGTGTGTCCTATGCCTAAACAAATTTGTTAATAGGTGTCCCTCATTCCCATCTTAAAAGGTTTGGAGGTACCATTATGCTATCTAGTTTCCTATTAGCATTAAGGCTGTTTAAGGCCTTGTTCATATGGGACAGGTCAATATCTATTCCGTGTGAGGGCCAAGATCACACGGACTGCTTTCGGAACCATCCAGCACCCACACAGACATCCAACTGGGAGCAATAACTGTCTCTGCAGCAGCTGCATCCTAATAGACATCCATGGGACTGCCTGCATTGGGATGCAAAAATACCTGTGGACCCCTGTGTGGGTGAATACTGCCCTCACATGGGGTATGCATTGATGCACCCAGTGTGAACAAGGCCTAATCTATGTTGCTCTAACAAAATCTGAAGTAAAACATTTGTATTTGTTTACAGCATTTTGCTGATTTAGTGTCAGAATGTAAAAAAATAATGTAAAATGTTGCTTCCCATAGCAATCAGACTTTACGGATTACCAGATTACTGAAAGTTTTTGCAACTCCTGCTAAAATAATCTACTGTGCCTTTACCAATGCTCTTTACCTTATTTTAAAGGTCTCTATACAAGGCGTAGCTGCCAACTTTTCCTCACAATCCTCTTTCCTATAATTTAAAAGCTTCTCATCCTAAATAAAAGTACTAAAAGTTTATTTTTGATTCTGTATATTAAATATCCCTAGGCCCACTATCCCAAAAGATTTTGGGAGCATTTTTCCCAAAACATGTTAGGAGAATCTATGACAAAACATGTTGGGAGTATTTTACAGTTTACTACAGTTTCAGACTCTTCCTGTTCATTCATGTGCAGCTGAGGCTGCACAAATTGAGACTGATGACTGTGTCTTCAGTCTCCTTTCTCTGTCTCAAAAGTGAAACATAAGGGGTCTGTTTAGACTCCCGATATTTCCCCAAAGCCCCCCCAACAGGGCTGCTAAAAATTGTAAAAAATAAAATTGTAAAAAAAATAAAAAAATACAATTATTAAAAAATATAAAAATGACTTGACACCAACCTCTTCCCTGCTGACAAAATCAACTGCCCTACTGACACAGTGGTGTTTACTCCACAAACCACAGTGGTGTTTGCTCACAGTCTTTCGGTGAGGATTTAAACTCATGTTATGATCCTGGGATTTCTATTTCTTGGGACTATATTTTGTGATACTTTATTCACTACTGGATTTAAACAGACATTTGTTTGTTATATGACATTTCCATGAACACATATTGTTCACATGTGAATGAACGGTGCACAAAAGTGTTTTTATTTAGTGACATGCATTATGCACATATATATTTGTTTTATTATTTAGGTATGTAAAAAAGTTTTATTATATAAGTATGGAGGATTTATTTGCTTTTTTTTTTTAACACTATGTTGTAGGTGAGGAGCACTTCACTATTTTTGAGGTATTATTTCTTAATGGTGTTGTGATAAGCACTAATTAGTGGCAGCAGCTCCTTATTGATCTTTTTGGTTATTTATCACTTGATTATATTATCTTTGTGGGTGATAGCTTTTGTTAAAGTTTTTTTATATATATATTTGTTGTAGCACAGGGATTTATTGTTATATTTTGTTTTTTCGCACACCATCCACTGCCCTACTGACAATGTCCACTTTTAGCCTGGGTTCACACATGTGGAGCGGTATATCGCCTGCGATTCGCACAGGAACCGTACCAAATTCCTGTGCAAATCACATGTGATTTGTGTGCGGTGCGATTGGAGCCATACATTTTGCGTGCAGGACCCTTTTTTAGGTTTGCACTAAAATCGGATCGCGTGGGCATTCACACCTATGCGATCTGATTGTGCACATCGCACTGCGTTTTGCAGACCACTTTCGTGGTGTGGTTAACTTAACATACACACCCGCATCGGTTTGCATGAATGGGGTGCGATTCTGATGCAGTGTGGAATTCACACAGAAACACTGCGAATTCTGCACCGCATCAGTGTGAACCAGGGCTGAAGGTAGTTTATTAAGTTTATATTTTTACAATGACATTTGTTCTATATTCGTTACTATTTAGTAAGGCCTTTTTTGCAATTCCTTAAGAAAAAAAAAAAGGGGGGTAAACCCTTGTGATCGTCAATCTTTTTCATGTTATTCAGGTATATCTCCACATCTCAAAAGGTTGCCTACTCCTATACAGAGCCAAAATGCCACCTGTAGTTGGTGATGTTTACTTCAAACATAATCAAAAGTGCTGGAAACATAACATAAACCTATTACAAAAGTACAAAATGATGGGAGTCTACACACCCAGTATTTACCATTTCTGAGGAACTTCGTACAGAAGCAGCTGGCCTCACAGTAATTCCTACCCTGTGGCATTGGAATAGATTTTATTTTTCCTGTTCTCCCAATGTCAACACTGGTGCTCAGCAGTGTGCTTGTCAGTACATGAATTAGTTCCTTAAAAATGTTTTTTGTGCTTTGAGGTCCAGCAACCAGTCCATCTACTGGAAAGAAAAACGGCTTCAGGTGATTGGCAAGTTCATTTAGGTCTGAGAGGTATTCTTGATCATCCCGACAGCCATAAATTAATGTGCCATTCTGAAAGGAAAGAGTGATCGATGAAAACATGGCATTTTCAGAATAATCCATTAAGGCATAAAAGCCCTGTTACAAGACATCTTAACAGTTGAGGCAATCAACACAATCAAATAATTTAATCTGTGGCTTACCAGACAGAAATTGAAGCCTATACCTTAAATATTTTTAAGTTGTTTTGAGAATCCTGAAGTAAACTCATCAATGCAAAATGCATCCTTTGCTTATGTCTGCAAAATCAAAAACATAAATTCAGAGTCAGATGAGTTGTACAGCTTATACAGATGATATTTATTACTTGCTCAGTAACACCTAGATCTGCTCCAGCAGTTAGTGGTCTACCAACCTGCTTCAGTCAATGTAAGGTTACATAATTCTTGTTAGCACATTCATCACTTACCAACAAAGAGAAAAATAAATAGGCTGACATTGCAACAAGAGCAAAGACAGAACCCCCGTATATGCATATTTATTTAGGGTTGTTGACTCAAAATATTAAAACTAACGGATCACTAAAATATTCAATCATGTAGGTCTCCTTCACACAGCCGTTTAGTCACATACACCAATCAATGGATTTTTGCAGTTGGAATGGCACGCAAATAACAGTGGCCGCTCAGCCTGTACAAAATATTGACAGCCTGGCAGCAGCCATTGCTGTTCACATGTAGCCACACACAAATCAGTTACCTGTGGTTAGGGAAAGGCATCCAAGCCTAGAAGCATCTGAGTGTCATTCCAGCCGCAGGAATGACCTGATTTTTGCTGCCAGAATCTGGTGTATGTGGCAAAACGGCCGTGTAAAGGAGGCCTTACCATTTTCAGTCAGCAATGGCAGGCCTTTTTTTCACAAAACGAGAAGATAGATGTCCATGTTTAGCTTTCCAATGTCCAAAGCTGCACTGTCATTTAAGGGAACTCTTGAAAGGTGGATATCTTACCCCTGGAGTTACCACAAAACACAAGACAACCAGACATCAATTAACCACACTGGCAAGAAAGAAAAATAACAGTTTTGGACAGACTGAAATATGCTCATGAAAAAACCTGTTTTACACTTTGTCAAGTCAAAAGTAAATAAAGGAATACAAAATTACTTTAACCGCATAAGGATGGTTTCCGAGGTTAGGAACGGGCGTATCTTGGAGATGTTGCGGAGGTGAAGTCTTCAAGATTTGGACAGTGATTGGATTTGGGGCTGAAAGGACAGATGGGAGTCTAGGATTACACCTAGTACCCTGGCATGAGGGGAGGGAATGATGATTGTGTTAATAATCTTGATGGAGAAGTCAGGGGAGGGGGCACGGGTTGGAAGGAATACTAAGAGCTCAGTTTTGGAAAGATTGAGTTTGAGGAAGTGGAGTGACATCCATGCCGATATGTCACTTACTAGGTTAGTGATGCGAGAGGAGACTGAAGGGGTGAGGTGAGGGGTAGAAAGATAGATTTGAGTGTCATCAGCATAGAGATGGTAGTTAAAGCCATGGGAGTTTATCAAGTGACCAAGGGAGGAGGTGTAGATGGAGAAGAGAAGGGGTCCAAGGACAGAACCTTGAGGGACCCCTACAGAAAGAGGGAGTGAAGAGGAGGAGGCAGTGTTATAGGTAACACTGAAGGAGCGCTGCGATAGGTAGGAGGAGAACCAGGAGAGAGAAGATTCTCTGAGGCCAAAAGAGTGGAGTTTTTTGAGGAGGAGGGGATGGTCAACCATATCAAAAGCTGCAGAGAGGTCAAGTAGTAAGAGTATGGAGTAGTGGCCATTGGTTTTAGGAGTTAGTACATCATTAGTGAGTTTTAGTAGGGCAGTTTCAGTGGAGTGGAGTGTAGTGAGCGAAAGCCAGACTGTAAAGGGTCAAGAAGGTTATTGTCTGTGAGTTGGGAGCTCAGGCAATTGTAGACTAAGCAATCTAGGAGTTTAGAGGTAAATGGCAGCAGGGAGATGGGTCTTAAGTTGTTCAGGTTGGTGGGGTCCAGGGAGGGCTTTTTAAGTATGGGAGTGATGTGCGCATGCTTTAGAGGGGAGGGAAAGGCACCAGTAATGAGGGAAAGATTGAACATGTGAGTGAGGGAGCATAGGATGGAAGAAGAGGGTGACCGTAGTAGTTGTGAGGGGACAGGATCCATGGGGCAGGTAGTGAGACGGGCTTCTGAGAAAACCTTAGTGACCTCTTCGGTAGTGGCAAGGTCAAAAGAGGAAAGTGTTGAGGGAGGTTTAGTATAAGATATGCTAAGTAGGATGGATGTCTGTGCAGTGGCGATGCCCCTACGAATTGTGTCAATCTTGTTTTTGAAATGATTTGCAATCTCGTGAGCAGTGAGTGAGGTACTGGGTGGGGGGTGGAGGTGGAGAAAGTGAGAGTTAAAAGTAGAGAAGAGACGACGAGGACTGGATGAGGTAAGAGGACTGGATGAGGCAAGGTATTAATAAGAGTGACAAAGTAGGCTTATTTGGCAGCATGAAGGGAGGACTTGTATGTTAAGAGAGCAGATTTATATAGGGCGAATGCTTGTTGAGATTTGGTTTTACGCCACAATCGCTCCAGCACACGACTATGTCGTTTAAGATTTGGTGTCGTTAGTCTGCCAAGGTTGTAATGGTCGTGGCCTGATGCTTCATGTTGTTAGAGGAGCAACTGAGTCTAATGTGGATAAAAGCGAACTGTTATAGACAGCAGTGGCCAGGGGAGAGATTCTGTCATAGAGTTGGTCAGTTGCAGAGTGGAAAGGAGCAGGGTTCAAGTTGTGAAGGTTTCTGCAGGTAATTGTTTGCTGCTTGAAGGGATAGGTGTTTGAAGACGAGGACACTTTGCAGGTGATGAGACTGTGATCAGAGAGAGGAAAGGGGGTGTTTGTGATGTTGTAGGGAGTGCAAAGACGGGAGAAAACAAGGTCTAATGTATTCCCAACAGAGTGAGTGAACTGTATATATTGTGCTAATGCAAAAGATGAGGTTATGTTGAAGAGTTGGGATGTAGCCAGGTTGTTGACATTAATAGAGATGTTAAAATCTCCGAGAATGATAGTGGGTAGTTCAGAGGAGAGAAAGTAGGGTAGCCAGGCGGAGAAATCATCAAGAAAGCGGGACACCGGTCCAGGAGGCCGATAGATCACTGCAGTCCTCAGAGAAATGGGAGAAAACAGCCGGATGCAGAGTCTCAAAAGAAGAGAAGGATAGAGAGGGAGGGTTATGGAGGACTTGAAAAGTGCTGAGTGGGGATAGAAGCAAACCAACTCCACCAACTTTCCGACCACTGGGTCTGGGTGAGTGGGTCCAGAGGAGGCCTCCATAGGAAAGTGCTGCGGGAGAAGCAGAATCTGCTGCTTGAAGCCTGGTTTCTGTAATTGCTAGTAGGTTAAGGGAGCGGGAGACAAAAAGGTCATGAACAGAAGTGAGCTTATTACAGACAGAGCGGGCATTCCAGAGTGCACATGAAAAAGGAGTGTGGATTTGGGAGCACGGGGACCGAAATTAAATTGAGGGGATTGTGGCAATTCCCGGGAGAGGACGCCTGGTGTGGGGGTGAGATAGTGGAGGACCAGGGTTTGGGGAGATATCCCCAGAGGTTAGGAGAAGAAGAAGGGTGAGGAAAGTAACATGGGAGCAGGATGTACACAAGTGCACATGCCTTCCAGTCCTGGTGTTTGGGTCAGCAGGAGAGTTAAGTATCAGCAGGAGGTGATGAGAGCAGTAGTAGGGAGATGGTAGCAGTGAGGGTGAGATGTACAAGTTTTGGGGTGGAACAGAGAGGTAAAGAAGTGAGATTTTGGGAACGCAGGAAAGTAATATGAAAAGGATTAGGAAAAGGAAAGTATGAGTGTCACTAGGGACTTCAGATAGCGCTAGTGTCAGTTAGCGCCCCTCCCAGATAGCGTCAGATTGCCTGTTAGTACACCAGTCATCACATTTAACCCCTTGATTGCCAGGAACACACTCACATACACAATAAATTTCCATTGATAGTATAGTGTCCGAACTGATCAATATCTTTGATCATATCAGCACTATACCAGCGTTCACATTAGTATAGCATCCCAAAAAATGCAGCATTAGCGGGATCAGCCCCGGCACCTGCCAGCACCTGTGTTTAGCCCCTACGCTTACCCCCCCCCTTCTCCCCCAGCAAGTGCAGTGTCAGTAGGTCACTGTCACTTGATACATCACTCACAAAACAGCAGTTTTCGCAGAATCAGGCCTGATCTCTGTTAGCACTTGCCGGTAACCAGCGGCCTAGTACGTCCTGGTCTTTCACATACCAGCACTTCAGTATCACGTGTGACGTGGCGGGTTCCATAAGTGCAGTACAAGCTGGTGCAGTGGCGAGCACAAGTAGTGTCCCGCAGCCACCAAGAATTTGCACACAGGCCCATAGAGCCCCTAGTGTCCTTCCGGACGTGCTTGCAAATCCCGATTAGCAGCCCACAAATTCTGCAGCACCCTTACTTCCGTCATTCACTGCCTAACCTGGAATGCAAGTGGAAACAGCACATTTAAATACTCCCCTTGATTTTTTTGGAGCTGTATTTCACTGAAGATCTGAATGCATTGATTGTGGATCAAAGCAATTTATATGCACAACAGTTTATCGCCGCCAACATAGATTCAAACCTTGCCAGACCATTTGCATGGAAACCCATTACAGTTTCTGATTTTAAAGTTTTTTTGGGCCTAACCCTCAACATGGGCATTACTAAAAACAGTCAACTGCAGTTGTATTGGTCCACAGACACAATTTATCATATGTCCATGTTCTCTGCTGCCATAGCCAGGCATAGATATGAGAGTATAATGCGTTTTGTGCATTTCAACAGCAACACACTCTGTCGTCCTCGGGATGACCCTGAATTTGATCGGCTCCACAAAATTCGGCCCCTCGTAAATCACATTAACCAAAAATTTGCAGATGTCTATACTCCCCAGTAAAACATCTGTGTTGAGGAGTCCCTCATTCATTTTTCTGGCCGCCTTGCATTCAAACAATTTATCCCCAGCAAGCATGCCAGATATGGGGGCAAAGTGTATACAACCTGTGAGAGGGCAACAGGCTATACATATAAGTTTCGGATTTAGGAGGCAAAAGACTACATGGGGAGCAGTGGCAAGATAGTTTGGGACTTGGTGTCATCCAATATGGGGTACCACTTATACGTGGACAATTTTTATTCAAGCGTGCCACTATTTAGACATTTGTACAATCTTGGAATTGGCCCCATGCAACCTAATTTCCGGGGCTTCCCCCAATGGCTTGTAAATACCAGTCTTAGAATGGGGGAAAAAGCCTGCTTGAAAAATGAGGAATTGCTCACAGTGAAGTGCAAGGACAAACACAATGTTTTCATCCTGTTTTCCATTCATGCAGATACGACCATCCAAATTACCACGACAGCTGGTGTTGTTGAGAAGCCCCTCTGTGTCCACGACTATAATCTTAACATGCGAGGGGTGGACTTCAACAACCAGATGATGAAGCCGTGCTTAATTTCCCGAAAAGCCAGACGCTGGTAGAAAAAAAGTGTCTGTTTATTTATTTCATTTGGCTTTATATAACGCTTTTGTGCTTTACAAAGCAACTGGACAAAGTGGATCCTTCCTAAAATTCCAAGAGGAGATCATCACGGCCCTTTTGTATCCAGAAGGTGCTATGCCCCAAACCCCCAACCCAGATGCAGTTAGCCGGCTGCATGAGAGGAATTTTCCTGATGCCATTACTGGTACCCTAACCCAAAAGGCACCCCAAAAAAAGATGTCGCGTCTGCAGCAGAAATGGAATTAGGCGTGACACCCTCTTTTTTTGTTCCTCCTGTCCTGACCAACCTGGTCTCTGCCTCAAGGACTGCTACCACACACTAGTAGAGTATTAGTATGGGGTACAGCATGGCACAGTTCAGGGTACATAATTACACAGAGTCTCGAAAGATGTTAGGTAGTCAGGAAACTGGCTATTGCATTTGGAGAGACCCTACAATCGGTTTTAAACATTTAACGGTTAAAAAACAAATAAAAACAAGAAAAGTACAAATCCCCCCCAAAATTAAAAGTTTTAAAAACCAAAAATAGTTATAGTTTCTTTTGCTGTTATCGTTGTTACTGTTCCACTGTTACACCTTTACTGTTTTATTGTTAATCATTGCTGTTTTCTTTGCAGGAATGCTTTCAGCTGCAGCACTGACCTGTTTATTCTGACAGCAACAGGAACTTGCTCTCAGAATACACATAAGTCAATGTGGGCAGAGTTGTTGGATGAGAATTGTCATCCGCAGTTAAAAAAAAAAAAAAAGCATATATGCTGAAGCATGGGGGCCTGGGGTGGCCAGTGGGTGGATGGCCCCTATGTTTCGGCATATATATTTTATAATATTTCTGGCAGAGATATTTCAATAAAAAAGTTGTTTTATTGAGTTACTGTTTTATTGTTAACCATTGCTGTTTTCTTGGCAGGAATGACATTCAACTGCAGCACTGACTTGTTTATTCTGACAGCAACAGTCTTGCTCTCAGAATATACATAAGTAGGTGTGTGCAGTGCTGTTGGATAGTTTTCATCTGCAGTTAAAAAAAAGCATAGAAGCATGGGGGCCTGGGGTGGCCAGTGGGTGGATGGCCCCTGTTAAATATAGCGACACTTATATTATTTAAGTGTCTGTCTTAGGCGTTTGAGGTAAAGTGTTCTAGTGCCAGGTTGATTTAAAACAGTGTGACTTTTATTTAATTCACACTTGGCATCAACATAAAATGAATACAAAAGATAAAATAAAATACAGAGTAAAATATAACAAAAGTTGTAGATTATGGAAAAAAGAAATTAGCTTTAAAATATCTGATCTCTTGCCTGTTCTATGACAAGTGTTTCAGTCTTGGCAGGGAAGACAACAGGTGTATCAAGGCTTTGTAGGCCTTAAGAAAACAAAAATGTCAGTGCGAGTCAGCTGTATAATGTATGGATGTGTGTCTGTGAGTGAGTGAGTGAGTGAGTGAGTGAGTGAGAGAGTGAGTGTGTGTGTGTGTCCCTCTATCTCTAAGGCACATCTTATATATATTTTACCAGACCAACCCACTAAACAGTTATTTCCTAATTCAGTGTGAGCTAAATAAGTAAAAGCCTTTTTTGTACATCTTCTATACTTATAACTCTTAGTATCCAAATTTGTACACCTTCTATACTTACAGTCAGGTCCGTAAATATTGGGACATCGACACAATTCTAACATTTTTAGCTCTATACACCACCACAATGGATTTGAATTGAAACGAACAAGATGTGCTTTAACTGCAGACTGTCAGCTTTAATTTGAGGGTATTTACATCCAAATCAGGTGAATGGTGTAGGAATTACAACAGTTTGCATATGTGCCTCCCACTTGTTAAGGGACCAAAAGTAATGGGACAATTGGCTTCTCAGCTGTTCCATGGCCAGGTGTGTGTTATTCCCTCATTATCCCAATTACAATGAGCAGATAAAAGGTCCAGAGTTCATTTCAAGTGTGCTATTTGCATTTGGAATCTGTTGCTGTCAACTCTCAAGATGAGATCCAAAGAGCTGTCACTATCAGTGAAGCAAGCCATCATTAGGCTGAAAAAACAAAACAAACCCATCAGAGAGATAGCAAAAACATTAGGCGTGGCCAAAACAACTGTTTGGAACATTCTTAAAAAGAAGGAACGCACCGGTGAGGTCAGCAACACCAGAAGACCTGGAAGACCACGGAAAACAACTGTGGTGGATGACCAAAGAATTCTTTCCCTGGTGAAGAAAACACCCTTCACAACAGTTGGCCAGATCAAGAACACTCTCCAGGAGGTAGGTGTATGTGTGTCAAAGTCAACAATCAAGAGAAGACTTCACCAGAGTGAATACAGAGGGTTCACCACAAGATGGAAACCATTGGTGAGCCTCAAAAACAGGAAGGCCAGATTAGAGTTTGCCAAACGACATCTAAAAAAGCCTTCACAGTTCTGGAACAACATCCTATGGACAGATGAGACCAAGATCAACTTGTAACAGAGTGATGGGAAGAGAAGAGTATGGAGAAGGAAAGGAACTGCCCATGATCCTAAGCATACCACCTCATCAGTGAAGCATGGTGGTGGTAGTGTCATGGCGTGGGCATGTATGGCTGCCAATGGAACTGGTTCTCTTGTATTTATTGATGATGTGACTGCTGACAAAAGCAGCAGGATGAATTCTGAAGTGTTTCAGGCAATATTATCTGCTCATATTCAGCCAAATGCTTCACAACTCATTGGACGCCGCTTCAAAGTGCAGATGGACAATGACCCAAAGCAGACTGCAAAAGCAGCCAAAGAGTTTTTTAAGGGAAAGAAGTGGAATGTTATGCAATGGCCAAGTCAATCACCTGACCTGAATCCGATTGAGCATGCATTTCACTTGCTGAAGACAAAGCTGAAAGGAAAATGCCCCAAGAACAAGCAGGAACTGAAGACAGTTGCAGTAGAGGCCTGGCAGAGCATCACCAGGGATGAAACCCAGCGTCTGGTGATGTCCATGCGTTCCACACTTCAGGCTGTAATTGACTGCAAAGGATTTGCAACCAAGTATTAAAAAGTGAAAGTTTGATTTATGATTATTATTCTGTCCCATTACTTTTGGTCCCTTAGCAAGTGGGAGGCACATATGCAAACTGTTGTAATGCCTACACCGTTCACCTGATTTGGATGTAAATAACCTCAAATTAAAGCCGACAGTCTGCAGTTAAAGCACATCTTGTTCATTTCATTTCAAATCCAGTGTGGTGGTGTACAGAGCCAAAAATGTTAGAATTGTGTTGATGTCCCAATATTTATGGACCTGACTGTATAACTCTTAGTGTGACGTTATCTTCAAACCTCTTAGACGACAGAAATACATGATACTGTTATGTGATATACAATAGCTTCACATATCTTTAGAAAGGGACAATGATCACATAAATGCATATAACCAACAATAATTGATACTAAACTTATCACACACTATTCCTAACTAATAAATTAATTATATGAAATAATTATCCAACTAACTATATTATAGATTAGACATGATTTTCTTTATAAAAGACATACTTTCTTTGCTCTACTGCATACCAATATCTTTTTACATTCCAATTGCTATTCTTAAAAGAAGCTTATGACCTGCTGACCTCTTAGACATACCATGGTTCATCTTTAACACCTGTTTTTCAAAGCCTTCACACACACGCAAAGTTAAAAATGTACTAGCTCAATGACTTTAGTTGTCATTTTAGAGGAGACACTGATATGAAAAGATACAGGCGTCTGTTTTATGCTGAATTAATTTCCTACAGCCCCTATGCTTCGGCATAGATATTTTATAATATTTGTTGGCACGTTTCATGTGTGTCCACCATTAGAAGTGGGTGAATGCAGGGAGGTATATTCTAATGGGGCATACCACACACTTTTTCTGGCAGAGATTTCTTCTCTTTTTTCATTCAGCCCATAGGCTGCATACAAAAAAAGAACATAGCATATATGCCCAACAAGGACCAGCGACGTACGGGTATATCACTAGACTTTGAGTGGTTATACCAGGATGATGCCTGCAGCTGCTAATTAGCTGCAGGATTGCTTTTACAAGCAGCGGGAGAAGATGCCCCCCTCCACCGCTGCCTTCCATGACCTTCTTCAGCAGTCCTGTGCCATCGAGGAAACCTGAGAATGCAGCCAGTGTTTCTGCCAGCTGACCACAGAGCAGATTGGAGACCGGAATGGTGCCAATCATCTACATAGTCTAAGAAATCAGAAGCTATGAGCATTTCATCACTTCAGTTTCGTAGGATATAAACAGCGCCATTTGTAAATTGGGAAAGCATCTAATCACACCGATCTTTGTAAGACTAGATTATGATAGCCCCCAGATTTCTCAAAAAAGAATATATGACAATGCCCATTGAAGTTATAGGAGATATTTGCATTCCATGTGATTTAAAAGTGATTTAAAAAAAATGAAAAGGGAAAGTGTAAAAATAATTAAAAAAATCAAAATAACTAAAAAAAAAAAAACTACCCTCGCCCCCCCTCACCGGCATGTGCGAGCGTTGACCCTGTACCAGTATGTAAACAGCGGTTGCACCATGCATGTGAGGTATTGCCACAAACATCAGATCAAGGATAGTAATTCTAGCACTAGACCTCCTCTGTAAATCTAAAATGGTAGACTTGTAAAAGCTTTTATAGCATTGCCCATGGATATTAAAAATGTATGCAGTTTGTCGCCATTGCACAGGACATGCACAGTTTTAAAGCATGTCATGTTTGGTATCCATTTACGCAGCATAGCATCATCTTTTATAAGTTAACAAATAATTGGCCAATATATTGAGTTTTTGTGCATTAAAATGAGAAAAAGTGTATTTTGTTTTAAATTTGCGTCTGAAAAATCGCTGCACGAGTACTATGTGACATAAAAAATTGCAGCACCCACCATTTTATTCACTAGGATGTCTGAACTCCCAAACATTATATATATCTTTAAAACAAAGTAATTTCCTAGCAAAAAGTACTGATTTTTTTCATGTGAACAAAAAAGTGTCAGAAAAGACTTCAGGTGGTTAGAAGATTGAGTGATGTGTGGCATAAACGTCTAATGCTGCACATAAAATGCCCCCACCCCCCAAAATTACCCCTTTTGGAAAGTAGACACCCCAAACTATTTGCTGAGAGGCATATTGAGTCAATAGAAGAATTATTTTTTTTAACACAAGGTTTTGGAAAGTGACAAAAAAAATATACGTATATATATATTTTTTTTTTACACAAAATTGTCACTTAAATACTCAAATTGCTCACACCTGCCATGGGTATATGTGAAATTACTCCCCAAAATACATTCGGTTACTTCTCCCGAGTACATGTGAGAGACTTTTGGCAGTCTAGCCAAGTACAGGACCCCAACATTCAAACAAGCACCTTCAGGCTTTTAAAGGACATTATTTCCTCATTACACTTCCTGACTACCTATCACAGTTTCGGAGGCCCTGAAATGCCAAGATAGCACCAAGCCCCCCCAAATTACCCATTTTTGTTAAGTAGGCACCCCAAGGAATTTGCTAAGAAGCATTGTGAGTATTTTGCAGATCTTGTTTGTTGATGCAAGTTTTTGGCAAATGAAGAAAAAAAAACAAAAACATTTTTTCTTTTTTTTAGATTTTAAAACCTTGGGAGAAAAAAATTAGATCTGAAAAATACTCATCATGCCTCTTTTTAAATTCCTCGGGGTGTCTACTTTCCAAAAAGGGGTCATTGGGGGGGGGGGGGGGGTTGGTGCTATCCTGGCATTTCAAGGCCTCCGGAACTGTTATAGGTAGTGATAAAGTGAAATGAGGAAATTACGCACCTTCCGGGTCTCAAAGTGGTCATTGGATTTCAGGCTCCTGTATGTAACTAGGCTCCCAAAAAGTCTCACACATGTGGTATCCCCACACTCGGTAGAAGTAGCAGAATGTATTTTGGGGTGCAATTTCAAATATACCCATGGCTTTTGTGAGCAATATATAATTTAAGTGACAACTTTGTGCAAAAAAAAAAAAATTTTTTTGTCATTTTTCCAAAAACTTGTGGAAAAAAAAAATGGACTCAATATGCCTCTCATCAGATAGCTTAGGGTGTCTACTTTCCGAAAAGGGGTCATTTGTGAGTGTTTGTACTGTCCTGGTATTTTAGCACCTCAAGAAAAGTGATAGGCAGTCAGAAAGTAAAAGCTGTGTAAATTCCATTATCTACAGTCAGGTCCATAAATATTGGGACATCGACACAATTCTAACATTTTTGGCTCTATACACCACCACAATGGATTTGAAATGAAACGAACAAGATGTGCTCATCTGCTCATTGTAATTGGGATAATGATGGAATAACACACACCTGGCCATGGAACAGCTGAGAAGCCAATTGTCCCATTACTTTTGGTCCCCTAACAAGTGGGAGGCACATATGCAAACTGTTGTAATTCCTACACCGTTCACCTGATTTTGATGTAAATACCCTCAAATTAAAGCTGACAGTCTGTAGTTAAAGCACATCTTGTTCGTTTCATTTCAAATCCATTGTGGTGGTGTATAGAGCCAAAAATATTAGAATTGTGTCGATGTCCCAATATTTATGGACCTGACTGTATACCATAGTTTTGTAGATGCAATAACTTTAAACACAAAGCAATCAATATATACTTATTTGGATTTTTTTAATCAAAAACATATAGCAGAATACATTTTGGCCTAAATATATGACGAAATTTGAGTTTTTAGGATATTGTTTGACAGAAATGAGAAAATATATATATATTTTTTTAATTTTTTAATCTTTTTGTGTTTACAGCACGAAAAATAAAAAGTGAACAGGTGATCAAATACCAACAAAAGAAAGCTCTATTTGTGTGAAAAAAGGACATAAATTTTATTTATGTATAGCATTGCTATAACTTTCACGCAAAGCAACCAATATACACTTATTGGGATTTTTTTTTACCAAAAACATGTAGCAGAATATATTTTGGACTAAATGTATGACTAACTTTGAGTTTACTATATATTTTTATAGCCGAAAGTAAAAAATGTTTTGTCAAAATGTTCGGTCTTTTTTTGTTTATAGCGCAAAAAATAAAAAGGTGATCAAATACCACCGAAAGAAAGCTCTACTTGTGTGAAAAAAAAAGGACATAAATTTCTTTTTGCATTGCATGACCGCACAATTACCAGATCTTTTCATGTGACAACACTGAAGAAATTACACTTTGCTACAATGAAAAGTAGTGAGTTTACAGCTTGTATAACAGTGTAAATTTGCTGTCCCCTAAAAATAACAACACACAGCCATTAATGTCTAAACTGTTGGCAACAATAGTGAGTACACCCCTTAGTGAAAATGTCCAAATTGGGCCCAAAGTGTCATTTTGTGTGACCACCATTATTTTCCAGCACTGCCTTAACCCTCTTGGGCATGTAGTTCACCAGAGCTTCACAGGTTGCCACTGGAGTTCTCTTCCACACCTCCATGATGACATCATAGAGCTGGTGGATGTAAGAGACCTTGCACTTCTCCACCTTTCAATTGAGGATGCTGCAGATGCTCAATAGGGTTTAGGTCTGGAGACATTCTTGGCCAGTCCCTCAACTTTACCCTCAGCTTCTTTAGCAAGGGAGTGGTCATCTTGGAGGTGTTTTTGGGATCGTTATGATGTTGGAATACTGCCCTGCGGCCCAGTCTCCAAGGAGAGGGGATCATGCTCTGCTTCAGAATGTCACAGTACATGTTGGCATTCATGGTTCCCTCAATGAACTGTAGCTCCCCAGTGCCGGCAGCACTCATGCAGCCCCAAACCATGACACTCCCACCACCATGCTTGACTGTAGGCAAGTCTTTGCACTCCTCACCTGGTTGCTGCCACACACGTTTGACACCATCGGAACCAAATACGTTTATCTTGGTCTCATCAGACCACAGGACATGGTTCCAGTAATCCATGTCCTTAGTCTGCTTGTCTTCAGAAAACTGTTTGCGGGCTTTCTTGTGCATCATCTTTAGAAGAGGCTTCCTTCTGGGATGACAGCCATGCAGACCAATTTGATGCAATTTGCGGCATATGGTCTGAGCACTGACAGGCTGACCCCCCAACCCTTCAACCTCTGCAGCAATGCTGGCAGCACTCATACTTCTATTTCCCAAAGATAACCTCTAGATATGTCGCTGAGCATGTGCACTCAACTTTTTTGGTCGACCATGGCGAGACCTGTTCTGAGTGGAACATGTCCTGTTAAACCGCTGTATAGTCTTGGCCACCTTGCTGCAGCTCAGTTTCATGGTCTTGGCAATCTTCTTATAGCCTAGGACTTCTTTATGTAGAGCAACAATTCTTTTTTACAGGTCCTCAGAGAGTTCTTTGCTATAAGGTGCCATGTTGAACTTCCAGTGACCAGTATGAGTGAGAGCAATAAATCCAAATTTAACACACCTGCTCTCCATTCACACCTGAGACCTTGTAACACTAATGAGTCACATGACATCAGGGAGGGAAAATGGCTAATTGGGCCCAATTTGGACGTTTTCACTTAGGGGTGTACTCACTTTTGTTGTCAGCGGTTTAGACATTAATGGCTGTGTGTTGAGTTATTTTGAGGGGGCAGAAAATTTACACTGTTATACTAGCTGTACACTCACTACTTCACATTGTACCAAAGTGTACATTTCTTCAGTGTTGTCACATGAAAAGATATAATAAAATATTTACAAAAATGTGAGGGGTGTACTCACTTCTGGGAGATGCTGTACATGCCTGTCATGTGCCTCTATTTCCATGACTTTACACCGTCAGCAGGAATTGGAGGCACATAACAGTAAGCTGAGCCATGGGATTTTCAGCTCCAGGAGACTACTGTACAAGAAAAAAATGATTACATGTTCTTCAGCTGTTTCTCTGTCTCACTCTGCAGAGAGAACTGAGAATGTTTGGCAGTGCAGAAGTTCTGCCCCTCCCTGTCACTGACAGTGAGAGCTCAACCTGGATGAGAGGGGGGAAGGAGAAAGCAGCTTGCATGTAACTGTACTGAGAACAACCTTGATGGTAGAGGAAGGAAGAAGGAGGGGGACAGAAGCTACCTGTGTGTGAAGAAACTTGGTAAACAGCCTGGATGGGAGGGGTGAGAAGAGCTGAAGCTCTGCTGAAATCATAAGAAGGGGGTGGATATTGACTTCAATGTTGGGATGATGATGCATGAGACCTTAGCCCCTCTCACAAGTATTTCTTTGATTTACCAAAAAAGGGTGTACATTTCAGAGGGCTGAATATCACTTTTCATAGTAGCAGCTCATCAAAATTTAGACAATGCAAAAAAAAAAAAAATGTAACCCATACTTCTCTTTTAATGTACTTGAAAACACAAAGGTGATATTTTTTTCAGTTTGCCTGATTGTTTCTGACATTCATGCATGTTATGTTTTATAAATATACTCCAAAGTTTTGAGTATAGATTTTTGCAAATTTACAGTAAGTAGCATTTCCTTACTGATAAAGTAACTGAGTTTTTGCAGATACACAGTCAGAAGCCAAAGAAGTCAAGAATTGATATATGAAAGATCAAAGTGCAGCGCCACTAAAATATTTATATATAAACAGAATTGTGATCCAAAATTATTTCAGAAATTGTAAACACAGTCCACAAAACAAAGTCCGAGTGTGAAAGCTTGAAAGAATCAATTCACCACCATAACCAGTGATGATGTTTCCTATGAAGAATTCAGAGGTCTACCATCGTCTCCTCGTTAATTCAACACTCACCGGAATGAATGGCTGCCATGATAAAAGCTCAAGCACCCACATGTCAAAATTGAAGCCCAGTGTGTATATGTTGTTTCTCAGCAGCTGCATCCATAGGTACCACTCCATAGGGTTGGGCTAGAGCAAAATGAGGCTCACCGGGAGCTAATGAATCTCCAGTAGCGTAGTATAAAATATATGGATAAAAACACTCCAATAAAATAATGTAAACTGGTTCACATGTATAGCCGCTGCAGTCCGGCAACGGTGTGACGTCAGCACTGGAAACTGCTCATAACGCGTTTCGTCCAATAAGATATTATGAAGGGGTCAGGAAAATATTGTACATGAAATTCTGGGCAAATATTGGTACCTCCTACAGGCAGATGATATGGTTTTAAAATACATCAGTTCACGTCCAGAGATCACATTCAGGGGATTAAAATCATTAAAAGATCAATTGGTACAGGACCATTATATGAGTAAAGTTACTTTTAAACCTCAAAAAATAGGCACATCCCCTTGTGGAAAATGCAACTTTTGCGGATTCGTCCGAAATGCTAATACACTTAATTTACCAAATGGATGTGTATATATACAAGATGCTCTGTGAATTGTCAAACTATGGGTACTGTATATCTTGTGCAATGTGATTGTGGGTCATTTTACGTAGGAAAGATCAAAAGCATGTTTTTCCAGCGTATTCGTGACCATATATCACTCATGACTAAAAAAAAAAAGACCTGATACCCCTATTAGCAGACATGCGGGCCTATATCATAATTATGATTTATCCAAAATACACTTTTTTGCACTAGAATAAATACCTATTCATGAAAGAGGTGGGGACGTTGATCGTCTATTATTGCAGCGTGAAACGCAGTGTATTTTCACTCTACAAGCCACTAAATTCGCAGGTTTAAATAACTAAGTTTCAAGTCTTTTCTGTAGATTGATTTGATACTGGCCATTCAATTTTCTAGGTTGATATGGTACTGGTCAATATATGCCTGTTCCATTTATTCACATCAAAGTAGTTTATATGTTAAATTATCGGTTTAACCAGTTCCCAACTGTGTTATAGCCAAAGGACAGCTACAGTGGAGTTGTGTAATTCTGGGACAGCGTCCATGGACGTCATTTCAGAAGACGCCCCCCTGCGTGCCCCCTACGGATACAGCTGGTCAAGGTAAACGGACAATCACGGTCCAATGACACAGCAGATCGGGTAAATACAGTTGCCGGTTATTGGCTGCACTTTCCTAATGCTGTCACAGTGTGAAGAAAGTACTGCCAAGAACCAGAAATTGTAAGCAAAGGAATTGGCACTGAAGATCAGTGCCACCCACCTGTGCCCTGCAGTGCTACCCACCTGTGCCCAGCAGTGCCGCCTATCCAGCATCAATGCCAGCTCATCAGTGCCGCCTATCAATGCCACCTATCAGTGCTGCCTATCAATGCAGCCTCATCATCGCACATCAGTGGACATCACTCCAGAACACGCGCCCACCCCACCCCCCACCCCCCGGCGTGAAAAATTACCTGTTTGCAACATTTTATAATAGAAACAAAGAAAAACTTTTTTTTTTTCAAATTTCTTGCTTTTTTTGTTTATAGCACAAAAAATAAAAACACACAGGAGCAAGTAAATACCACCAATAGAAAATTCTATTTGTGTGAAAAAAATTATAAAAATGTCATATGGGTACAGTGTTGCATGACCGCGCAATTGTCATTCAAAGTGCGACAGTGCTGAAAGCTGAAAATTGGCCTGGGCAGGAAGGGGGTATAAGAGACCAGTAGGCAAGTGGTTAAAGTGATATTAACCACTTCAGGTCCGGACACTTTTACCCCTTCCTGTCCAGCCTAATTTTCAGCTTTCAGTGCTATCACGCTTTGAATGACAATTGTGCGGTCATGCAACACTGTACCCATATGAATTTTTTAGCATTTTTTGGTGGTATTTATTCACCACTGGGATTTTTATTTTTTTTTTCCTACATAAATGAAAAAGTCCAAACATTTTTTTAAAAAAGTGTTTTTCTTATAAAATTTTGCAAACACATAATCTTTCTTCATAAATCTTGGCCAAAATTTATTCAGTTATCTATATAGTAAAAAAAAAAAATAACCCAAATTAGTTTATAACCAAAAATTATAATTTTTCTAATTTTTTTTCACATTTTTATTTATTTTTTTATATTATTTATGTTTGGTTTTTTTAGCATACTGTCACCCTAGCAGTATAACCAGAGTGACACTGTACTACTTGTGGGGGTTGATGAAGATTTTTTTTTTTTTTTTTTTTACACGGATTGCTTTTACACCCATAAATGCAAAAAACAATAATTTCTCTTTCTCTCTGGCTGCATTCTTGCAGCCATTGAGAAATACTGTGAGAGCTGTGATTGGTCACAGCTTGTCACATGGTCTTGTGAATAGCTTTGTACCATGTGATCTCTGTGATCATTCACAGATTTCACAAGTTGTAAGCAATGATGTCAGAAGTGACATCTTGCTTACTACTATTCATGTGATCACTGATTGGCCAATCAGTGATCAAATGATCAGGACCTCACACAGAGGTCTCGTACAGCGATTGGATCACGGTGCCGCACGCTCCCAGGGAGCGCGCACAGGCTGTAAATGCAGGCGCCGTTTATGAACAGCAACCAGCTCTTGCATTGCTCCCATCCGGTTGTTTATGTACATGGGCCGGATGGGAAGTGGTTAAAGGTTCATTTTTTTAAAATTCTTTTTGTAAAATACCAAACATGTTATACTTACCTGCGGTGTGCAGTGGTTTTGCACAGAGCAGCCTGGATCCTCCTCTTCCCAGGTCCCCCGCAGGCTCTCCTGGCTCCTCCTCTCTGTTGGGTGCCCCCACAGCAAGTAACTTGGAGGCACCCGCTGCTCCATGTATCCATTTACACGGAGCTGCAGCTTGTCACCCCCCCCATCTCCTCATTGGCTGACTGGCTGTTACTGACAGCAGCGGGAGCCAATAGCTCCCGCTTGCTATCTCAGCCAATGAGGAGGCAGAGACCCGGGACAGCCGAGGCTGTCATGTACATCACTGGATCTCAATGGGGCTCAGGTAAGTATTGAGGGGGCTGCGGGAAGGTAAAAAACCTTGAGCCTTTACAACCACTTTACCCAATTTCATACAGGGCACTTTCACCCCCTTCCTGCCCAGGCCAATTTTAAGGTTTCAGCGCTCTCACACTTTGAATGACAACTGCGCCGTCATACAACACTGTACCCAAACTAAAATTTTATCATTTTCTTCACACAACTAGAGCTTTCTTTTGGCGGTATTTAATCACAACTGGGGTTTTTATTTTCTGCTAAATTAAGAAAAAGGGACAGGAGGGTAGGTGGGAGAAGGGTATGGGGAGGGGATAGGTAGTTAGGTAAGACTCTGCGAAATAGTGGGAGAAACATCAGTCTGGAGAAATCCTAGAGATCAAAGGGGAAGATGTGGAGGAAAGAGGAAGAGAGATGAAATGGGGAAGATAGAGGTGTGGATAGGAGAAGAATGGAAGAGATTCACTTTGTGACTTATAATGTTAAAGGGTTAAATAGCCCTGGGAAGAGATTTGGGACTTTTAAAGAAATTCAACATAGATAGTGTTTTTTTTTTTTTTACAGGAGACACATTTGGTGCAAGAATCAAATGTGAAATTAAATTCCAGATATTATCCAATGTGGTTTTATGCAGATTCTCCAATTAAACGTGCCAAGGGAGTGGCAATAGGTTTTGCAAAAAATAAGGTTTAAGCTGGAAGACAGATTGGTAGATCCAGAAGGGAGATTTCTGTTTCTGAAGGGAAAATTACAGGAAATAGACTGTGCATCAGCAAATATTTATTGCCCAAATAAGAAACCAGAGGTATTCCTAAAAAATACTCTGAGGAAGTTAATGGATTTCAAAAAAGGCAATTTAATTGTGGCAGGTGATTTCAATCTCTGCATGGATCCACAGATGGATATGACGTCCCCTGTGCAGAGAGATGGTAGTAGGTCTCTGAAATCCTTGGAAAAAATGATATACCAATGTCAACTTGTAGATATACCCTGTCCCCTCACAACTCCTGTGGTCCCCCTCTTCCATCCTTTGCTCCCTCACTCACATCTTTAATCTTTCCCTCTTCACCGGTACCTTCCCCTCGCCTCTAAAGCACGCGCACATCACCCTCATACTTAAGAAACCCTCCCTGGACCCCTCTGACCTTAACTACCTAAGACCCATCTCCCTACTGCTATTTACCTCTAAACTCCTAGAATGCTTAGTCTACAATCGCGTAAGCTCCCATCTCACCGACAGCAACCTTCTCGATGATCCTTTACAGTCTGGTTTCTGCCCCCTACACTCCACCGAAACTGCCCTACTCAAAGTCACCAATGACCTACTAACCGCTAAAACCAATGGCCACTATACTATACTCCTAGTACTTGACTTTTCTGCGGCTTTTGACACAGTTGACCACCCCCTCCTCCTCAAAAAACTGCACTCTCTTGGCCTCAGAGACTCTCTCCTGGTTCTCCTATCTATCGCAGTGCTCCTTCAGTGTTACCTATAACGCTGCCACCTTCACTTCACTCCCTCTCTCTGTCGGAGTCCCACAAGGCTCTGTCCTCGGACCCCTCCTCTTCATCTACACCTCCTCCCTTGGCCAATTGATAAACTCACACGGCTTCAACTACCATCTCTATGCCGGCAACACACAATTCTATCTCTCTACCCCTCACCCCCTCAGTCTCAGATCGGATCACCAGCCTACTAAGTGACATATTGGACTGGGTGTCACTCCACTTCCTCAAACTCAACCTTTCCAAAACGGAGCTTCTAGTATTCCCCCCAGCCCGTGCCCCCCCCAACTTCTCCATCAAGATCAACAACACTACCATCAGTCCCACCTCTCACGCCAGGGTACTAGGTGTAATCCTAGACTCCAATCTGTCCTTTCAGCCCCAGGTCCAATCATTGACAAACTCATGTAGACTTCACCTCCACAACATCTCCAAGATACGACCGTTCCTAACCTCGGAAACCACTAAGCAACTCATCCACTCCCTTATTATATCATGCCTTGACTACTGTAACTCCATCCTCACTGGCCTACCTCATCGCAGGCTATCCCCACTCCAGTCCATCATGAATGCTGCTGCCAGACTCATTCACCTTACTAACCGCTCTGTATCTGCCGCCCCCCCAAAGCACCTTGTCCACAGTCCACAGACACAACCACCGGCCAGGGCTGTGGGGAAGAGGCCCTTTTCCCCATCAAAATTGGGACAAGGTGCTTAAGCACCCCCATGTTGAGGGCATGTGGCTTAGTATGATTCAGGAGCCTGACCTGCCAGGCTAAATGCTCGGATAAGGGTCTGGTATGGATTTTGGGGAGGGACCCAACGCCATTTAAAAAAATATTTTAATCATTTTTTTTAATTGCCGGCAATTCTCTCTTTTACATGCAGCTGTCAGTGGGGAACCCAGCTGAAACATTAAATGCATGGTTTTCACTACTAAAATACCGCATGACTTGATAAAATAACTTTTTTTTGTGAATTCAAACATTTTCTTTTTAAAATGCTGTGTGGTATCCTACCACATACTCGGATGCTGTAAGATACCGCTCAGTGAATTGTGCCCATTGTCACTAACTCGGAGACTTGACTAACTGAGGTAATGACTATTAGAAAAGCTACTTTGTGTAAGAGTCACAAAATGTTTTCAAATGGAGGAACATGTTTGACACCTAGCATAACAGCAAGAGCTCACAGCAGGGGGTGCAATCTGCACTGCAGTGACAATCTGACCTCACAATGACAGCAGATCACAGGGAGCATGTCTAAGAGGAGAAAGGAATGGGGAAAGGAGAGGCGGGAAAGAAGTCAGTCAGTCAGTAATCAGAATGGCAGCTGATCCCCTCTTCCCAATCAACTGAAGGGGAGGGCTGGTCAAGACACATGAAGGAGAGTGAAATGACTCCAGCACACAGGGCAGCACAGCATCAGGATTCAACTCTATCCCAGGATGTCTTCAGGTACAGCCATTTATACAGAGATGACACTAGACAGCTTCAGGATTCTATCACAGATTTCCCAACACTTAACAAGCCAGTTTTGCATATCACTCCTAAAGTGTTACTAAACCCACAACAGTATAATTAGCCTGTATATGCAGTAAAGCATGCTTGTTATACTTACTGTGGAACCTAACGGGTTAATTCTCTGCATTGTGTAAAAACACTGTTTGATCCTGACTTCTCTGATTCTTCCCTTCTTCCAGTGTCCCCCTCTTATCTCCTGATAAGACATATCGTGTGGAGACACTCTGCACATGCTCAGTTTGTTATGTATTGCTAGAGAGGTTTTCTTTTTTTCTTGGGAGAGTGCATGTGACCAGCACAGGGCCAATCAGCACTGTCGTCTAGACAGAGGTCAGGGGTTCTGCATCCTCCTAAAACAGAATTAAAACTCCTTCTACAAGCTTTAACGTGTTTGGCTGGACACTAATAGAAGTCACAAGACTGCTCTAACTGCTGATGAGAAAAGGTATTTAGCAGTATATATTTACTAAAATAACTGCACTTCCATGTTCTGTGTACTGTGGGAGACCAGATATAGGGAATGTAGGGTCCTGAGTTTAGTAACACTTTAAGAAAATCCTGGTATCATTGAGGTGCTCAATACACTCAGATCTTATGACAGCAGTTGAGCAATTTAAAGCAGATGTTTGCGATGTGGGAGAGAGAGTCAGCTATATTGAATCCAAAATGGGGGAATTCAAAAATACGCTCACTGAACTACTGGACACTCACAATGGCAGGGAGGATGACATTGAATGGATCAAAGCTAGATAGCAGACCTGGAGGAATCCTCGAGCAGCAAGAATGTTAAAATACGCAGAATACCGGAAACTGATCTTAGAGATTATTTCACTAAATTGTAGAAAAATACCTTACCAGACATGCCTACAGAGAAATTAGTCCTTGATCACATTAACAGGTTGCCTACACCTCCTCACCTACCTGATCATCTTCCTAGAGATACACTGTCTGGTATGAATTTATTTTTATCACATGGAAGAAAAATTGATGGTAGTAATCAGGAGTCCTGCCAATATGCCTAAACAATATGCAGGTCTTTCATTTTATGCAGCCCCCTTCCAGCATATTTCACAAAAATGAAAAAATGTTATTACCATCACAAAGCCATTAAGTAATCATTGTATTCCCTCAGGTGGGACTACCCTGTGAATTCATTATAACAAAGGATGCCAAGTCATATATGATCAAATGGATGCTTTCGTAGGGCTGACAAAACTAGGTTCAGTTCCCAAGGACCCAGGGGTGGTTGAAATGGGGAAGGCCAAACAGCATTGGAAAAGTACCAACAAGACTTACACCTGTTCCTTGATAGTACTCAAGACAAGATGTTCTTCAATTTCTACCTGGTAAAGGATAGATTTTTGCCAACTGAAAAGGAAAAGTGGTGAAACACCAGGAACTCACACCAAGCAAAGTTGGCCTTCCAGGTCCTATGACAGATCTTACTGATGTCAAGTTATGTGCCTCCAACATAGTCAGAATGACTGACATAAATAAGGCTCTGTATATCAATGCCTGTATTTTAACAGCCATGTTGTTAAAACCATCACCCTAGAAGCAGGTCTGTATGATCTGGTAGACACAAAGGTGAATTTACTATGTGAATCACGTCCACATACTAAATCCTTTGCAGCCAATATAAGGCCACTAGAATCGCAGGGATTAATTACTTCCAATTAATTCCCATGGAGCTACCTGGCCATCTGTTGCATCCACAAACAGGTAACAAATGCAACTAATCTGTCTACCTATAAGTTTAATATAGACACCATCAGAGATACATACGGTGCCTCCCACCACCAAAAGAAACAGATCAAACAATTTATTTCCTTTTTGCAAGGATCATTCCCTGGCATCCAGAGGTTTTAAGTTAAGCTACTTGGTTTGTACACCGTTGAGAAAGCCAGAGCTGTGAAAGATGTGATCCACTTCCTAAACAGCAATTGGACTCTTGATTCCTCTGTCTTGATTTACAGACAAGACATTGTCCGACTGTACTCTTACTAGGTGCCCAGCAAGGGGGTCTGTTCAGCAAAGTACATTTAAATTGCCCAAAAACCAAAACATTCATGGATAATTGAGTTTTTTTGCCATGTCTACTGATTACGTATCATGAAAGGTCCTAACACCCCTTCAAAACCATGCAAGCTTGCATAAATATTCATGGACTTTCACTGAAATGGAACAGAGGACTGAGGTTAGCATCAGAGATGTCTACCGCGAAATCAGGGATATTAATGCAAGTGAACTCAAAAAAGTTTTCCTACCCAGTGATGATGGGAACCTTTCCCCTGTTCTACTTATACTGAATGAGACTCAAAAAGTCTAAATCGATTGTGCAATTTTCAGAGTTTTGCTGCTGGCAGGGAAGAGAGATGACTTCATATAAACCACGAAGAAGAGCACCTTACCTTTCCATGACTGGGATATGAAGGTGCTTTTACCAGGATGAGATCTGTGATGGTACTATCCAACAAAACTCCAAAGAAAAGAACGCCTATAAAGGCCTTCTTAAACGCTTGGTCCGCTGGCCAACATTAGAGCCTGAAGATCCTGCATAGATACACCCCAGATGTGAATTAGTGGGATACCAAAGATTCCACATCCAATGCTGTGTTGTAAAGGTATTTAAAAACCATGCACCATCTGATCCATCAAACTGAGAATGGCAGGGCAGCACCTTTTATCACACCAAGTACAGGGGCAGCAGCCTTATCCATCCCTTAATAGTCTGTTCAACCAGCACCAAAGCCAACCATGAAGGATCAAGGGTTCAGCAGTGAAACACCAAAAACTACTGAACAGCAAATGAGATCTGTGTCACTTATCCAGGAAGTATAAGAGAGCTCTTAATAGAGGGGTCAGGAGCACTGCAGACTGGAAAAAAGTACTGTGACAGGCAATTGAGGACTAGGGATGAGCTCTTGGATTGGTCTGAACACAAGTTTGGAACAAGCTTTGCTATATAGGGCAGTTGTCAAAACGCTGGACTTGGGATTGTTCAAGGGGGGGCCAAGTGTTTTTGTTTCTATGTCATATGATGTCCTCCCAGAACACGCAGCTGATCACATGACAAGGTAAAAGGACAATCACAGCTGCCTCTTACCACGTGATCACAAAGTAAATACAGGTGCCAGTTATCTGCAGTACTTTCCTCACACTGTCACAGCATGAGGAAAGTACTGCCGATAACCGGCAAGTGCCAGAGGACATCAGCACTGATTATCAATGCCCTGATCAGTATAGCCCAAAAAGTGCCCAGCAGTGCCGCCTATCAGTGCGGCATCATCAGTGCCCCCTCATCAATTCCCAGCAGTGCCGCCTCATCAGTGCAGCCTCATCTACGCAGATCAGTGAAGGAGAAAATGTACCGGTTTACAAAATTTTAAAACAGAAACAAAGCAAAACTTTTTTTCTTTTTTTGCTATTTTTTTGTTTATAGTGCAAAAAGGAAAAAAAACCAGTGGCGATTAAATACCAACAAAAGAAAGCTCTATTTGTGTGAAAAAATTATAAAAATTTCAAATGGGCACACTGTTGCATAACTGCGCAAATGTTATTCAAAGTGCAACAGCACTGAAAGTTGAAAATTGGTCAGGGCAGGAAGGGGGTAACCATGCCCAATAGGCAAGTGGTGTTTTCACTAGGAAAAAACCGAGCTGTCTAACAGATTTGCGGTATAGTCACTGGGTGGTGCAGTCCCCTAGCATTTTTAGTGCACCAAACATTCTCCTCCTGCATGTGGCAGAATTAACCTACATGTCAAAAGGATTCCCCTGTGTCACCTCAATACAGGGCACTTTTACCCTCTTCCTGCCCAGACCAATTTTCAGCTTTCAGTGCTTGCACACTCTGAATGACAATGACTCAGTCATGCAACACTGTACCCAAATGAAATATTTGTCCTTTTTGCACACAAAGCTTTCTTTTGGTGGTATTTAATCAGCACTGGGTTTTTTATTTTACTTCACACGCTATTAATTAAAAAAAGAGACCTAAACTTTTGAAAGAAAATGCAAAGTAATTTTTTTTCACAAATTGTGACCAAAATGTATACTGCTACATTGCTTTGGTAAAAATAACCCCAATCAGTGTATATTATCAGGACTGTGTGAAAGTTAGAGTCTACAAGCTATGGTAGCAACCATTGATTACTGATCACAACTCACACCTGATGTACTGATCTCATTTCTTGAGACACTAATGCAGGCCATAGATGGGGAGAAAAAAACGGCAGATTTTTCTTTTAAAAAACGAAAATTCGGTCGATCAAGCGGCCGACGTTACCATCAATGGTAAAAAAAAAAATCGGCCGATTTTCATCCCTTCTACAGCTGGCAAAAAGTGTCCCTGCAGAGAGCTCCGCTATTTCTGACAGTTCTCTGACAGTTCCTTCACATTTACAGCGGTTGAAACATTGTATCTATTTGTTTCCATTTAGGATACAGATGTTTTTATTCGGAAACAAATAGATACAATGTTTCAACCGCTGTAAATGTCAAAGAACTGTCAGAGAACTGTCAGAAATAGCGGAGCTCTCTGCAGAGATACTTTTTGCTGGACTGGAATTCTTCTTATTTTCATCCTACTTCTTCTTCATCCTCATCCTCCTCTTCTTCTTCATCCTCATCCTCCTCTTCTTCTTCCTCATCCTCCTCTTCTTCTTCTTCCTCATCCTCCTCTTCTTCTTCTTCCTCATCCTCCTCTTCTTCTTCTTCCTCATCCTCCTCTTCATCCTCCTCCTCCTCTTCATCCTCATCCTCCTCCTCTTCTTCATCATCTTCTTCTTCTTCATCATCCTCTTCTTCTTCTTCATCATCCTCTTCTTCTTCTTCATCATCCTCTTCTTCTTCCTCATCCTCTTCTTCATCCTCTTCTTCTTCTTCCTCCTCATCCTCTTCTTCTTCCTCATCCTCTTCATCCTCATCCTCTTCTTCATCATCCTCATCCTCTTCTTCATCATCCTCTTCTTCATCCTCATCCTCTTCTTCTTCATCCTCATCTTCTTCATCCTCATCCTCATCCTCTTCTTCATCCTTCTCATCCTCTTCTTCATCCTCATCTTCTTCATCCTCTTTTTCATCCTCTTCTTCATCCTCTTCCTCTTCTTCTTTTTCTTCTTTTTGTCTTCCTCTTGCAGGTCACTGCTCATGCACAGATTTTTTATCGGTAAAAAATCGGCCGATTGGCCCATTAATGCCGCGAAAATCGGCCGATCGGCCGATTTTTTTCCAACTTTACCAAAAAAAAAAAAACGGCCAAAATCCCGAAAAACGGCCGACCAAATCGCCCACTAACGATCCGAAAATCGGCCGATTTTTTTTTCGGCCAACAAATCGGCCGATTTTCGACCCATCTATGGCCTGCATAACACGCCAGGACAGTGCAAATACCCCCCCCCCCAAATGACCGCCTTTTGGAAAGTAGACATCCCAAGGTATTTAGTGAAAGCATGGTGAGTTTTTCAAAGCTATACTTTTTCCCTAAATTCTTTGGAAAATTAAGTAAATATTTTTTTTTACCACACAATTGACATCAACAAGTTATTTCTCCCACGTGGCATAAGCATACTTGCCACTACACCCCAAAACACATTCTGCTACTCCTCCTGAGTATGGGGATACCATGTGTGAGACGTTTTCACAGCCTAGCCACAGAGAGGTCCAACATGCAAGGAGCACCGTCAGGTGTTCTTAGGGGCATAAATTCTACATTTAAAGTGGTTGTAAAGGCTGAAGGTTTTTTACCTTCATGCATTCTATGCATGAAGGTAAAAAACCTTCTGTGTGCAGCAGCTCCCCCAGCCCTCTCAATACTTACTTGACGCTCATGGCAATCCAGCGTTGTGAATGACATCCTCGGCTGTCCCGGGTCTCTGCCTCCTCATTGGCTGAGACAGCCAGTGGGAGCTATTGGCTCCCACTGCTGTCAATCACAGCCAGTCAGCCATTAGGGGGGGGGGGGCAAGCTGCGGCTCCGTATGTGAATGGACACACAGAACAGCGGGTGCCTCCATAGCAAGCTGCTTGCTGTGGGGGCACCCAACAGGAGGAGACAGGAGAGCCTGTGGGGCACCTGAGAATAGGAGGTTCCAGGCTGCTCCATGCAAAACCACTGCTCACAGTAGGGATGTATAGACATGTTTGTTATTTAACAAAAGAAAAAATAAAATGTACCTTTAGAATCGCTTTAATTTCCTTACTACCCATTACACTTTTGAAGGACCTGGAGCACCAGGACAATGGAATTACGCACAAAATGACTCCATTTTGAGAAGGAAACACCCCAATGTATATTCTGTGAAGCATAATTAATCTTTTGAACATGTAATTTATTTTCCAAAAATGTTCAGAAAATGTGGAAAGAAAAGGAAAACTTTTTTTTTTATACAAAGATGTCCAATTATAAGATATTTCTAACACACAACAGGTACATACCAAAAATTACACCCCAAAATACATTTTCCTACTCCTCCTGAGTATGGAAATACCACATGTGTGAGACTTTTCCACAGCCTGGCCACATACAGAGGCTCAACATCCAAGTAGCACCTCTAGGTGTTCTAGGGCCAAAAGTTACACATCTAATTTCCTGCCAACCTGTTACGTTATTTAAGGCCCTGGAGCACCAGAAAGTAGAAATACCCACAAAATGACCTGATTTTGGAAAGCAAACACTCCAACGTATTTTTTGTGAGGCATATTGAGTCTTTTGAGTATGTAATTTTTTCCATACGTTTTTGGAAAATATGGAAAGAAAATGAAAACTTTTTTTTTTTTTTACACAGTTGTCCATTTATAAGATATTTCTAGAATTGTTCACCTGAAGCAGATCTTCTGCAATGGATCCCTCTTTTCTTTTGCTGACCTACGAGCCACATTCCGCCTCCCTTCCACACTACAGTTTTCCTATCTTCAGCTTTGCCATGCTGTCTGAGCTCTGGGTCCTATGAGCCCCCACACCCATCTTTCGCTATGTTCAATCTGTGAAGGACACACATGGCTTCGTCTCCAGGTGCTAGGACATTCTACTTTTCCCATACCTAGAAGGACATCCCTGTAAAGCTAAAGAACATTGGGAACAGGATGTAGGCCCATTGGATGAGGAGTTATGAGATAATGCATTGGAATCAGTTTTACTTAGCTCTCTTAATACCAGTCAAAGGCTCTTCCAGCTATACATAATACTTTGTGCCCACTATACCCCTCTCAAGCTCCATCGCATGGGTCTCCTGCACTCTCCTCCCTGTACTAGATGTGCTACTGCACAGGGTGACCTTATTCACCTTCTATGGAGCTTCCCCAAACTTCACCAGTAATGGGCAGATATTGTTGCCACCATTAATGCAGTCTTCCACATTACTATCCCTATTGAACCTACCCGCTGCATTTTGGGTATACTAGATGATCTCCCACTAACAGACTTCCAAAAGGCCACCGTTAACAGGGAACTGTTTCAGGCTCGTAGGTTTATCCTACAACATTGGAAGTCGGATAGAGTTCCCACTCATTAAGAATGGGTCACATATGTGAGCGATACTCTTAGATTGGAGAAAGTAATTTTTCAGCACAGAGGCTGCCCAGGAAAATTTAACAAACTATGTGAGGATTGGTTAGCTGTTCCAGGCCTTGTGTCTACTGATTTGGTGAATAAAAATTCTTAAGATCTTTATGGTGTGCATATATTGGTGTGTAAATATTGCCTATAGATTGTAGCGGCAGTGAGGAGCACAAGGGGAAGATAACTATCAAAGTATTGTGGCTATTTCGAGGAATTCAAAATAGCCATCATACTTTGATAGTTATCTTCTCCTTGTGCTCCTCACTGCCGCTACAATCTATAAGCAATATATACACACACCATACAGATCTTAGGAATCTTTATTTATAACAATATTATCCTCATTTACAGGTCTTCTCTTGTGGGTGATCTACATATATCTCATAATTTTCGTGGGTGGTCTGTTTTTAGTAAGTACCTCGCTGAACATCCTGTATTAGTACTAGCCTATTTGAGCTTACACACATAGTGGTTTGCACACATGTGTACATCAGATCTTTACGTTCCTTTTTCTGTTTTATACTGCCACCATTTTTATTTTCTACATAACCAACTGTGTATTGCTCTCCACACCCTCCTAAAATATGTTTACATTGGTGTATACACGTATGCATACATACACAACCATTTTTCATCTATCCATACTTTACAGTGTCCAATTTTTTATTAACAATATTTTTCCCTGGACATTACATGACGCATCATTTTAATAAATTTCCTTCCTATATTATCATATATCAATTTTTTTTCATTATAATATGGACATATTATAATGAAAAAAAATTGATATATGATAATCCCTTTGATATATGATAACCCCCTTTGAACAGAGATGGCAAAATACTGGAACCCTGTGATAGATATTTTGGGCCTACAATAATTTTTAACATTATTGTGAATTTCTGATAGGGGTCTCAATTCCTGCAACTTATTTACCATCTGTTGCGTCACCTCAACACCCCCCCTTAGGAGGTTTCCTGTAGAGGTGTACCACAGTATGGCCACCTGGCTGAATAAGACCTGGAGCTGTCATTCCTAACACCTCCTAGGGAGTATTGTCATAGATCTTCCTGAGGGAACTGGCTTCAAAGGAGGTATGCTTCCCTGGACATTGGCCTATACAGTTGGCCAATATCTTTCACAAATCACAGAGCCCCCCTTTGAACAGAGATGGCAAAATACTGGAACCTATTGAAGGGTGTGACTACCTGTAATGGAGGGGGAGGATGTATAAAAGTATGTCATTGCTCACATTTCTGCCTCTTTGTCCTTTGTCTCTTTGGAAGCCCAGTCATCAGGATGTCTGTGTAACGTATTATTCTGTGTTTCTTTTTCTGTAACTTTCTTTCCTGTAGTCATCTCTTTGGTAACATTCTGTATTGGTAACATTCTGTATTTGCATTGTAATATTACTATATTTTGTTATATTTGATTAATAGCAAGCTTCTTTTCTGTGTAAATAAATTAGATCTTTATTTTTGCACAGTTATCATTTGGTATTAACTTTATTGGTATTAGGCACATAAGGTTTGGCTAAATTCATGCATAGACATAAGGTTGTAATCACTTATAATTAGATAGAACCAGGGGAATAAGTGTGGTGGCAAATCCGCCAAAACAAATGGTACCTCATGTGAGGAAGTCTGAACATTTGGGTAAATGTTACTCCTTGTGTGCAATACGGAGCATTATTTACATCTTTCTTAGTTTTCATTTCCATCTTCCATGTCTGTCTGAAATACCTAGACTAGTAAGCTTTGTCAAACGTCATTTTTACCTTTTGTCTTTACTAATATTTTGATAAGACTGATTATGAACAATATAATTGAAATAAAATTGTACTGAGAGTGAATCGGGAAAGAGCTTAACTGCTCAGTTGCGCCTATTGCAGCAGGGTGTGAGTGTGAGTGAAAAGGGCTCTGACTGAACTCTTTAGAGGCAGTGAAAAAAAAATGTAGGATCTGTGGCATTCTGCCTAAAAGCTGTTTCAGTTGACCCTCAAATGAGATTAGATCAAGACACTTCCAAATCTTTGTGATTGAAATGCATCTGTGGGCCTAAATCATGCAGAATGATCTTGTTGTGTATGAATCTGTCCTCTTTGTAATTTACTAACTGTGGATTGTAAACGTGTAGTTAGACCTGTGAGCAACAGCTACAACTGCTACAAACCATACTGTAAATAGTTGAACTTCAATTAACTGCCTGTTGTACTACAAGTACTCAAATTTTGATTATTCAAGTTTGCTCTAATCCTTCTTGGGATAATAGGAGCAATTTAGGAAAAAATCTTTCAGAATATTTCATAAAAGTCCACAGGGGGGATTGAACTATTGGAAACTTCGGGAGATCCCCAGGCTGTTTGAAGGGCTGTAGTTAGAACAGGGAAAAATTACAAGTTTGTTCTGACAAGTAGTGAAAAGCCGGTGACAGGAGTGGTACCTGTCAACCCAATCACTGGCCAGAGATTAGCTACCTCTGGGGGCAACCGCTTAAGGTTGTGAAATTATTCCGGATGGGTAACAGTATCAACTCAAGGAGGGCGTCTAAGTGTGGTAAAAACCTGCCAACTGACCCCAAGGGAAGATATGATCGGTAAATATGGACCCTGGGTGGTAAAATATATACATGATTGGGAGAGCTGGACTGGAATGAAGCTTTCTAAAAGAGGTATTTTTAGGCCAAAGATTTGGGAGAGTCTCTGGTATGATCATAGAAAGATGAAACGCCCAAATGAAAGAGATGCTTGGCTGTTAGAGTCAATGAGTAGGGCAGAGGCAGGGAATGTTTTTATTATGAAATTTAAAGAGAAATCATTCCAAACAACACTTGAACATAAATGCAGGCAGGAACAGTCACAAATGACTAAACCCCGGAGTTGAATGACGAACAGGGGGACAATGAGCAATTGTCAGGACTGGGGCCTTATGCAGTTACCCAGTCCTTGCCAGTGGAATTCTCAAGCACTGATATTGACCGTTATCAGCAGTTGAGGAAAAGGGAGAGCCACAAGGTAATGCCAGAAGACTGAGACACAGGAACAGAACGAGGAAAGCAGAGAAGTTAGCCAAGGAAAAGTCAGGCTGGAGTTAGAAGATACAAAATCAAAGTCTAGCGGGAAAAGTTGTAGTAAGCATGCGGGAAAGACTCCACTGATCTTTGAGGCCTGTTGGATGGCTAAGCAATATAAACATTTAAAGCTGCAAAACAAATCCCTAAAGGAAGCTCTTGAAATATCCAAAAGTGACATGAGTAGTTTAAAAATTTCTCTAATTCTGATGCTAGCCACCAACAGCTAACAGGAGATTACAAAAGATTACAGGAGGAAATTGATCAGTTAGTACAAAGGTTGAAGAATGCAGAAAGTGAATTGAATGAATTGTCTGTCAACTGCCAGAGGCAGCTTGCTCATTTTCCAGTTAGAGTAGATGATAAAAAGACTGATTTGGGTATTTCTGAATTCAGTGGAAAATCATCCACCCCTAGTGTATATGCCAATATCAGTAAATCACTGGATAGTAAGAGCACTTGTAAAGCTGCCCCTTGTACGCAACCAGAAAAAGTTGTTAATCAGGTGCCAGCCACTGAATACTCTTGGTCTGAAACAAAGCCTTTAGTTAATAGATGCTGTACCATGTTAGAAAAGATCAAATGTTACGCATGTGGATTATTTGGCCACATTACTCAATTTTGTCTATAATCTTCTGCTGGAAAGGTAATGAAACAAGATCCATATAGGACAACGAGACATGATTTTGAAGTATATTCGAAGTCTACATAGTATGAACAGCCTAGATCATGGGTCCCATTCCAGCATATTAAGGTAGAGAATGCATCTATACAGGCTGATAATAAGCAACTGAAATGGGATGAATCATTAAAGGAATTTCAAACTTCCAAAATAGATTTTATGGAAGTAAAAGGAAAAAAGTACAGGTTATTGGAGAAGACATGCTGGTATTTGTGGTGTCTAAAGTTTGTCTTTAAGATAACAAATTGTAAGAGAGTTTATGGAATTTATGTTGTGTTGTCTGAAGTTAAGTGTAATGTTTGTTTAGAGCTTCAAAAATCTAATGTCCTCTCAGCTGCTAACGACCCACTAACAACTGACCCCCCTCCTGTATAGCCAGGTCTGTGAGTGGAAATGACTCTATTGACATGCAAATGTTCTGAGCTGTATTCACTATAATGTGATTGTTTTTCTAGAAAGACAGTTTTGAAGAATTTTTTTGGTGAAGTCCAACATGTTGTAATTGAATGGTAATGCTAAAATGTTTGTTTTTCGAGCTGCTCATTTTTTTTTAACCATGGTGAACAATTTTTTCTTTAGATATTAATGGTATACCATAAACAAAATCCACGTGGCAATAATTAGGTGACGTCAACAATTTTTGTATTAGGAAAATTGCACTGTTAAAACATAAAATACTCACTGTAAGCTGTGTTGGTGTTAAAAAGTCCCTAATCATTGGTTTATTTTTTTTAGGAGAAAAATTGAATGTTTTATTACTAAATTTTTCAGGGCTTTCCGAACAGAAGGCAATCATGGCCTCCATTGACGAGAAGGGTCATTCAAAAAAAAAAAAAAATATTCACTTTTTCCTGTATTGTCTGTTTTCACATATACATGTTTATGAGTTTCAGCCCCATTAGCTAGATGGTGCTTCTGTTTGAGTTTGTCTTTTGCTGTTTGGGTCTAGACCTTGCATGTGTTGTATACTCGAATCTAATTGCCTTGCTTTTAACTATGTGATCTATAACTATGTGATCTATGTATGTATGTATATATACATATATATATATATATAGGTAACTATGTGATCGTTCATTAAAACTTGTGGACCCATATTGGTGAGCCTCGGTGTGCTGGTGACAATCTCCCTTGCGGATTCTGTTTGGTTTCAGCAGACGGTCGCTGCAGCACCCACTTAAACACACAGCCGTTTTTAATGCAGGAACGTGTGCGTTTGGATTGTACACTTGTATGTTCTAATCTGACATGTATGGAGCTCTGGTATTAACGAGTTTCTTTGCTCCACTGATTATCACAAGTGACTAGGTAAAGCCAGCAATCCCCTATTACCAGTGACAATATGATTGGTCACCTCCCAGTCTTCTTTAGTTTTTTCAGATGGAAATTTGATTAGGACTGCATTGAATTGATACTCCTGATAAAGCTAAAAAGTGTTACTACATTTATTGTGTTTGTGTGTTGTTAAGATTTTAAATTAGGTCTGTGTCTGTAGATGGTCCATTTCCTCTATTCCTAAAGATCAGTAGGTATGATGTAGTGGATTTGTTTGTAAGTTTTTGTTGATCCTTGTCATCCCACAAGACTTGTGTTGTAGACTGGTTAACCTCCTGCTGTTAATTCAATCAGCTACACCCCCAGCCTGGCTCTCTCTTTTAAAGCTTTCCTCATTACCATAGGTTTTCACCTTAGTGTTTCTAGCAGCCTGCCTTTGTGTTCCCAAGTGTATTTCAAGCCTGTTTCCTGTCTAGTGGCACCATGCACCTCTACCTGCTTCTAGAGATTTATGTTTGTTTGCACGCCTGTTTTTATGTGTTTTTGTGTATTTGTCACCAATATCTGTGTGTCTCCATGCATACCTGTCAGCTTGAATTGTACCCCCTACTGTTCAGTGATTCCAGTGCCTCGGCGCTGCAAGGGATTCTTGTTTGTTTATTGCCCGTTTGATCCAAATAGTAACAGTTCCTTGGACACTGCGCCTCGGCCCTTCCAAGAGCCCTTCACTTTTGTTATACATGCAGGTATGCTGTAGTCTCCTCAAATAGTACCCTTAGGTGTCCTTCCTGTCCTAGACACCTAGTGTACCTCAACTAATATTACAAAGAAATGAAGGGTCTATAATTTTTTTTGATAGGTGTATTTTAAATTCAGATGATTAGAGATATAGCGAGTGGCTGATGGACACAGTATTGCACTACATCCCTATATAAATATATGCAATTAAAGGATAAGTTCACCTTTGGGAGCATGTACCATGTTCCCATAGCCGCAGCCAGCCCGCTACCCCCCTCCCTCTGACAGATAGTACGGGAGACTTCTCCCCATACTATCTGTCAAATTTGAAAACAGCGAAGCCATGCCACTCACACGACTAAATCATTCATTCACTGACTTCTTTGAATGAATGAACTGCAAGTCTCGACAGCCTTAGTGGCTGTGGGCTTGTAGTTTTCAAAGAACTACCACAGCGCTATGGAGTGCCGTAGTAGTTCATTGAAGTTTCCTGTCAGAATATTTGCTTGCTTATACAGCTCAAGCATCAATATTCTGACAGGTCTGCAAGAGAACTGCATGACATCAATGATCTACTGATCACTGGTACAATGCTTTACAGGCTTCTGTAGACAATGGATTCTCTTCAAAAAGGGACAAAGGAACACCAACAATAATCACTTCCACAAAAGGGTTAAGCGTAGATAGCCACACCTGGGTGTCTGTCTTGCTAGCATGGATTCAGTACTACTGAAAAAAAAAAACAAATACCAATGAACCTGCCTGAATATTATCAATTGGCAAATATATAACATATATCCATATTGTAAATACAATTCATTAGAATTTGCCAAGATAGAATTGCCAACAAGAGCTGGATGAAATAATATGCATCAGTAAATGATTGCATAGTGTAGCACAGCAATAGTAAGATTACCAGAAAATATGCCCATAGTGCATGCAGCCAATGGATAAGTACAACAGAGTTTCGAAATCTTAGTGTGCCTCAGCGCTGGAACCCATAACCCATGTGGCCAAGAGACCGACTCCATCTTGACCGACCCTTTATGTACCTTACACCCAGCCAGCATGTGACATCATCGGCCAGGTGCGGACGCCCGTTGTGTCACTGCGCATGTGCCGGATACCACCAAAATGGAAACAGCACCACCTTTGGTCAGAGGGCCAGTTAACTGATGGAAAATACTGCCCATCAGACATCACACCATCTAGTGGAGGAAAAAGGTTACCAAAATGCACACATATGTGGATACTGCTGGCAGCCTAAGGGTGGTGAAAACCATGCCTGTGGTTGGAAAAAGGAGCCAAAATTATCCGGACCCGTTAGGCAGTGGACACCATAGTGGTGCAGCCCCCAGATATTTCTGCCGACTGCGCCCCGGGCGTCCGTACAACCACACAATGGGACACAGGTCCACAACACAAAGGAAGAATACTATATAAACCATAAAACAAACAAAGGGATCATCGTTCTGGACAATTATTAAATCCATAAACAAAAAGGTTGATAATACTACAGTTTAAAAGGTTTAAAGCTTAAAGTTTCATTCAGGCCTGGATAACAGGTGGCATTTAATTTACAAATCCAACATGTCTCAAGTTGTAAATTTTTGGTCAACATTTCCTCCCCATACATGTGGGGGGATGGGTTCTAATCCCATAAACCTAATCATTCCCAGATCAAAACTGTGGTAAAGTCCACATGTCAGCTAATAGGGGTTACACTTAATGATATACAAGCGATATAAGATCCTGAAGCTGTGGGATGAGGGCCAGGTGGACTTGGATGATTTTCAAGGAGAGCAGGAGCCTCCCTATGGTCTTCTGTTCCCTCCCACCTGAAGCTTCAATTCAAAATCAAGGACATTTCCAGTGTTAAGTAATAATCCCAATATTTGGGCCTTCGTACAACAAACCACAAAAGAAATTGAGAGGGTTTTGTGGCAAAAAAAACCAAACCAGACAATTTGTTTTTGTCCCACAGAAAAGCATTGACCTCCTTACAGATGAACACCAATATAATAATTAAACGAGCAGACAAAGTGGGAAACTTGGTAGTCCAAGAATTCTTACAGTATGAGCAGCTGTGTATGCAAATTCTAAACAACAGAGATTGGGACAGACCCATCTCTAAGACAGGTATTGTAAACTACAGGGAATTTAGGAATTTGACTTTGAGAGCTTATCAGAATAGTATCATTGATAAAGAAACATGGATGAATTTGAACATCAAAGAACCTAAAATTCCAACTTTTTATGCCCTGCCTAAGTTGCATAAGTCTTTAAGCCCCCCCCCCCCCAGTTGCCCCATTGTTTCTATCTGTGATAGCTTCACTGCAAATGCCAGTTATCTGGTAGATAGTTACTTATAGCCTCTTGTCAAATCTCTTTTCTTAGGAAAGATACAATCAATCTTTTAAAGTAATTGAAGGGTTACATGTACCAAAAGATACATGGCTAGTCGTTATTGACATAGAGAGTCTGTATAACACCATTCCCCATGAAAAAAGACTGTCAGTTGTAGTAGACTATTTACAAGAATGGAGCCAAACAGCATATGCATACAACACATTTGTTTAGCAATAGTTAAAATTTATTCTGACACGTAATGTGTTTATGTTCGGACTCTCCCACTACCTCCAGGTGCAGGGGGTTGCGATGGGATTTCATGTTCCCCATTGTATGTCAACCTGTACCAGGGGGGCTGGGAGAGGGATCTATCAGTTTGAGATGATATCACTGACTATCTTGAACAAGTCATCACTTGGCATCGCTATATTGATGATGTCTTGATGCTGCGGTCAGGTACCCGGGAGGAGCTTACACAATTCATGAATATTCTTGGTTGTAACAGTCATAACTTGAAATTTACAATGACATGCCATCAAGAAAGGATTACCTTTCTTGATGTAGAGTTATTTGTAGAAATGCATGGCTTGCTCGGTTCTTCCTTATTCAGGAAGCCATCTGCAGGGAACACTATTTTACATGCATCTAGCTCACATCCTGAGCCATTATTAAAACGTATTCCATATAGTCAGTACCTCCAGCTGAGGCAGAATTGTAGTAAAGATGATGACTTTGTGAGAGAGGCTGGTAGCCTTTATGCCCGGTTGAGGAATAAAGGATACAGCCACAGTTGCCTGAAGAGAGCCTACAATAAAGCTAAAAAACAGAAATGTCAATCATTAGTTTATAGCACTAAAAACCAAAACAATGACCATAACGTACAGATAAAAACTACATACTCCAAACATCAACAAATAAAAGGGATATTGAACAAATATTGCCACTTTTTGGCTGACCCTACATCTAGTAAGTTTATATATAATCTAAACCTACCATTACTTACAAACGAGTGAGCTCAATAAAGGATCGATTGGTTAAAAGTCATTATACCAAATCAAGGGCCACCCCAATCTGGAGAACAGGTACATTCTCCTGTGAAAAATATAATTTCAGTCCATTAATGTATAATAACCATAAGGTATTGCTCCCTCATGGTTTATTTCATTGAATTGGACATAGAATCACCTGCCAAACACCAGCTATAGTTTACTTTTATGTGGGCAAAACAAAAAGCTTATTTTTTTAACAAATAGGGATCATGTGTCCCTAATTAAAAACAACAAAATGGAAACCCCTATTAGCCAAAATGTGGGCCTTTACCACAATTTTGATCCAGGAATGATTAGGTTTATGGCATTAGAACCCATCCCCCTACATGTACGGGGAGGAAATGTTGACCAAAAATTGTTACAACATGTCGTTGGATTTACAATTTAAACGCCACCTGGTATCCAAGTCTGAATGAAACTTTAAGCTTTATAAACCTTTTCTATAACAATTTCCTGCCCTAAAACACCCTGCTTTTTCTGGCCATATATTGGTGTTTTACTGTGATCTCATGTATTTTTATATGTTATAATTATTATAAGTGTATTTAATGTAACTGTATTATCAACCTTTTTGTTTATAGATGTAATAATTGTCCAGAATGATGATCCCCCTGTTTGTTTTATGGTTAATATATTATTCCTCCTTTGAGTTGTGGACCTGTGTCCCATTGTGTGGTTGTATGGATGTTCAGGGCGCAGTCGGCGGAAATATCTGGGGGACGCGCCACTATGGTGTTCACTGCCTAATGGGTCCGTACAATTTTGGCTCCTTTTTCCAACCACAGGCGGGATTCTCACCACCCTTAAGCTGCCAGCAGTATCCACATATGTGTGTATGTTGGTAACCTTTTTCCTCCACTAGATGGTGTGATGTCTGATGGTCAGTCTTTTCCATCAGTTAACTGGCCCTCCGAGCAAAGGTGGTGCTGTTTCCATCAAAAACCCTTACCTTACACAGTTGCTCCTTGGCTATATGGGAATATATGTTGGCGGTATCCAGCCCATGCGCAGTGACACAACGGGCGTCCACGCCTGGCCGATGATGTTAGGCGCCGGCCAGGTGGAAGGTACATAAAATGGCCGATGAAGATGGAGTCAGTCTCTTGGCCACATGGGTTATGTTCCAGCGCTGAGGCACACTAAGATTTGGAAACTCTGTTGTACTTAACCATTGACTGCACACACTATGGACATATTATCTGGTAATCTCACTATTTCTGTGTTACACTATGCAATAATTTGGTGATTGAGATCTTATATCAATTTCATCCAGCTCTTGTTGGCAATTCTATCTTGGTAAATTCTAATGAATTGTATTTACCAATATGAATTTATGCTATATATTTGACAATTCATAATATTCAGGCAGGTTCATTGGTATTTGTTGTGTTTTTTTCAGTAGTACTGAATAGCTTCAAAAAAATAGGTTGCGCTTAAATGCATGCAAAAGTATAACAAGAAAATAAATAACAAAACAATAAGAAACAATATTATAAATCAAAATAAAATCCAGAAAAAAACAAAAAAGTCCAAAAGTTCAAATAATCAATAATGTCCAAAATAATTCATCACCAAGTAAATCCACCACCAAAAATGGTTAAATAGAACTCACCAGAGTAATATGCTGATTGTTGAAAAACCAGCATATAGTACTTGTTATTCTGGGAGAAATGAATAATATGGTGGCAACAACACTGAAGAAATGAGGGATGAACTCCAACAGATGATGTGCTGCAAAGTAGAAAATCCACTCCAAAGGTGATTTAGTATCCAAACTGAGAGATGATCAGACCATCAAAGCAAGGTGTCCAGACTGACACCAGTGTAAACAGCATGTATAATGAATATAGGCAACTCAGACCCAGCCAAACATGCACATGCAACGTGCAGACAAACCAGGAGTATTCTGAACCTCACAATCAAAGGCACCGCTCTAAGCTTTTCATCATCGATGTCCTTTACGAAGCGGATTTATCTATATTTTTACATGTTTTGATAGAATCAGGTCCTCTGTGTGCCTTCTGCAACCATGTGGATATTTGAGTCCCTGATTCAACACGTTTTTCCTCGCTCCAAAGAGTAACATTGATATTGGATTCCCAAGGGGTGAGCAGGGGGTTCATATGTATCTGGACAATTGTTTTGAGTACAAGTGTATGTACTGCATTGATATATATTGAAATATTTGGTGTGTATTTTTTTATTAATTGTGATTTGTTTTATATAATTCTAGACTGTATTGCAGATATCTCTTATTTCCCCTGAAGAAGCCTAGGTTGGGCAAAACCTGTTGGGAAGTATCATCTGTAGTTAAACGTATAAAACGAGCGCTAGGTAAAATGACGAGTAGCTAGCATGTAGGTAAAACCTCAAAATCCTTCTCATAAACCAGTAAACAAATAAATGCAGCACTATAAATAATATAAATGAATAGATCTAATAAATTGTATGTATGGTATAATTATTATTATTATTATACAGTATTTATATAGCGCCAAAGGGTATGCTCAGCGCTGTACAGTAGCAAGGGGGACAGAACATGAGGCAAGACAGTAACAATACAATACACGAGGGGTTCGAGGCCCTGCTCTTTTGAGCTTACAGTCTAGGACGGGTGTCGGCAACCCGCGGCTCTTTTTCACCTTTCCTGCGGCTCCGGAGCACACTGCCCACCAGGTGACAGGCAATAGGGTCGGCAAGCCGCGGCTCTTTTAATGCAGCTCTTCTATGTGCCGGGCGCCCGCTCCCCTCCCTCCTCCAAACATTGGCTGTCAGGATGTAGGCGGGGCAGCGTGACAAACTCCTCTCCTCTCACAGTCCGCCCTGAAGACCAGAACGGCGCGGGAACACAGCTAGAGGAACGCGCGGAGCAAAGGTAAGTGAATTGACACGGGGAATGAATTACTATATGGGGGATGAATTACTATGGGGAATGAATTACTATAGGGGGGATGAATTACTATATGGGGGATGAATTACTATATGGGGGATGAATTACTATATGGGGGATGTATTACTATATGGGGGATGTATTACTATATGGGGGATGAATTACTATATGGGGGATGAATTACTATATGGGGGATGAATTACTATAGGGGGGATGAAATACTATATGGGGGATGAATTACTATATGGGGGATGAATTACTATATGGGGGATGAATTACTATGGGGGATGTATTACTATATGGGGGATGAATTACTATATGGGGGATGAATTACTATGGGGGATGTATTACTATATGGGGGATGAATTACTATATGGGGGATGAATTACTATGGGGGATGAATTAATTACTATATGGGGGATGAATTACTATGGGGGATGAATTACTATATGGGGGATGAATTACTATATGGGGGATGTATTTTCAGTTTCAAAAATGTTTCTCTCAAAATAAATTTCAATCGTGGTTTTGGCGAGATTTGGCTCAGTTGAAAAAAAAGGTTGCCCACCACTGACCTAAGGCTATGATTGTGATTATGACGATACACTGTGGCCCTGGTTAACCCTTTGCTTACTGGGCCCTTAAACCCCCTTCATGACCAGAGCGCTTTTCGCAATATATGCAGTGTCGGATTTGTTTTAAATGTTGCAATGGTTTTGCGGCTCCCAGTCTTTTTTTCCCTCTCGGAAACGGGTCCAAGTGGCTCTTTATGTCTTAAAGGTTGCAGACCCCTGGTCTAGGAGGATTACAATTATCATAAACATGCGCTGTGGAGCACTATAGCCATTAATGTGAACGTCTAGGTATTGACGTTTAATGTGCACAAGTGACACAAATGTAATATAAAGATTCCAAGTTCAATGAAATATCAGGTGAATTCTGTGATTCCAGTGGCTGTAAATGAATGTATATTGCACTAACCAGAAAGCGTAATATAATGCGCATTTGGTTAAACCAGACCACTCCTGGTCATCTGGATCTGGAAAGGTAATTCAGGGGATCATCTGGCAAACCTCAGCAAGACAGGTAATACACAACATCACTCTCCAGGATCCAGGAAATAACATCCACCACCCAGCAGGGGGAAATGCTCATGAGAGTAAGTCAAGAGTAACAGGAATCCACCTTGGGGGGGGGGGGGCTCGTAATAAACGAGCCAGAGAAGAAACCTCCAATTGTGCAGTATTTTTATTAACGGTATAGGTAAAATACATAAGAAATGAATGCACTCACTTCTGGCAAAAAAAGGACAGGGTCAAAGACCCCAAACTCGCTCATCCATGTCTTTATGGACCTTTTTTGTGCACTGGTGCGTAGTCATGTTGACACAGGAAGGGGCCATCCCCAAACTGTTCACACAAGGTTGGCAGCAATGAAATTGTCCAAAATGTCTTGGTATGCTGACGCCTTAAGAGTTCCCTTACTGGAACCAAGGGGCCAAACCCAACCCCTGAAAAACAACCCCACACCATAATTCTCCCTCCACCAAATGTTACACATCGCGCAATGCAGTCAGGCAAGTACATTTCTCCTGGCAACCGCCACACCCAGACACATCTATCGGATTGCCAGACAGAAAAGCGTGAATCGTCAATCCAGAAAACATGTCTCCACTGCTCTAGGGTCCAGTAGCAGCATGCTTTACACCACTGCATCCGATGCTTGCTTTGCACTTGGTGATATAAGGCTTGGATGCAGCTACTGGGCTATGGAAACCCATTCCATGAAGCTCTCTAAGCACTGTTGTTGTGCTAATCTGGAGGCCACACACAATTTGGAGGTCTTTAGCTATTGACTGCAGACAGTTGACAACTTCTGTGCACTGTGCGCTTCAGCATGCCCTGACCCCACTCTGTCATTTTAGGTGGCCTACCACTTCGTGGCTGAGTTGCTGTTGTTCCCAGTTGCTTCCACTTTGTTATAATACCACTAACAGTTGACAGCAGAATATAGCAAAGAAATTTCACGGATGGACATATTGCACAGGTGGCAACCTATCACGGTACCAAGTTTGAATTCACGGAGCTCCTGAGAGCGATCCATTCTTTCACAAATGTTTGTAGAAGCTGTCTGCATGTGTAGGTGCTTTATTTTATAAACCTGTGGCCATGAAGGTGATTGGAACATCTGAATACAATGTTGGCAATATAGTGTATCTCCACTGAAGCGTCACATGACGTCCTACGGGCGGGAAGTTTAAACTGTGTAGGGTTTTTTCAATGTCAGAGCGGTAAGGATGTGGAACTCACTTCCACAACCAGCGGTGTCAGTGGGAAGTCCTATTACACGTCCCACATGTCTCTTGCTGTACTTTTGGCGGAGTCCTGTTACATGCCCCGTATGCCTCTTGCTGTACTTCTGGTGGTGAGTCCTGTTACCTGTCCCACATATCTCTCGGTGCACTTCTGTATTGCATTTGGTTGGTTGTAAACTTGCGATGTTTAAATGTTATTTATATAATATTTAATAATTTAAATATATTCTGTGAAGTTTGAGCTTTTGCAACTTTGTGACAACAAAAACAATATTTTATTTGTTTCATACAGTCTTTTAAATTACAGTTATTCATAATTATAAAGAAACTGTAATAATTTTTCATTAGTCTAAACCTTTCTTTATCTAGATTACAGCTCACTTTCTCATAGAATGCTAACGGGTTGGTTTGGCAAGAATTTCGGAAAGCCATACTAATTACTACTACTGATACGGTTTTCATCAGCAAAATCTTGGATAGAATCCCTTATCATCCCTTCCAATAGTTTACATACTATTGATGTTAGACTGACCGTCCAGTAATTTCCATGAATGTATCTCTGCCCTTTTTTAAATATTGATACCACATTGGTACTTTGCTAATCAGCTGGTACTATTCCTTTTAGTATGCTCTCCATCAAAATTAGGAATAACGGCCTGTCTATAACTGGACTGAGTTCTTTGAGGACTCTGGGGTGTAAACCATCTGATCTTGGTGATATATTTGCGTTAAGCTTTTCCAGTCATTTTCGGACACAGGCTTCTGTTAGCCACAAGGGTACATTCTGTGATGCTTTACTAATGATGCAATCTTGATTACTATACCCCTCCTTTTCCTTAGTAAAAACTGAATAGAAGAATGCATTTAGTAAAATTTCCTTCTCCTTATCATTTATAACCAACTTCCCTTCATCATGCTTAATGGGGGCCAATATGTTCTGGTTCTGTCCTCGTTTTTTCTATTAATATATTTAAAGAATTTTTGGGGATTTTTTTTTTACTCTCATCCGCTATTTGTTTCTCGAGGTCTATCTTGGCCATCCTGATTACTTTCTTACATTTATTATTGCATTCCTTGTAGTGTTGGAATGCTTACAATGACCCTGTCAGGGCAGGGCTGTGGAACGGACAGGTAGGCCTAGTGGCAGGGTAACGCACTGGCTGACGACAACCACCACCAACAGACCGAAGTCCCTCAGGGCGCGGAGTCTAAGTCCCAGGCTGACCTTCACCAGGGCCCCTGATGGTGGGGATGGACTTGACGCAGCCAGGAACCAGGTCGCGGCCCCCGAGACACCCCGGCTGCGGTAATGGCCGCAGCCAATGGCGTGTAGCTGGTAAGAATGACAATAGCGTAATCAGGCAGGCCGGGTCGACAACAACGGGAGAAAACGGTACAGAACAGTAGACAGAGAATCACAGGTGACGGGCCGGGTTCAGCAACGGAAGGTCAGATCAAAGGAAAACACAGAGAATGGTCTTAGTCACAAGCCAAGTCAGATACCAGAAGAGTCACGGGAGTATACACAGAGCTGTAGCAAGACCAAGACACAAGTGCAAAGAGCATGTGCGGATCACAGGCTTATACGTACTCAGCCACACCCCTCTGGGGGATGGACCTCAGAGACTTGAAGGCATAAAAGATTCCCACCATGCTCAGCAGAAATCCAAGATGGATGCCAGCACATGGAGTAACATAACCTCTGGGAAAAGGTAGGACCTCGACAGTACCTCCTCCTCAAGGGCCCCTCCCCCTCCGTGGCTCAACAAAAGGTTTCTGAGGAAAGCGGGTATGAAAAGCGCGGAGGAGGGCAGGAGCATGGACATCTGCATAAGGAACCCAGGAACGCTCCTCGGGACCATAACCGCGCCAATGAACCAGGAACTGTAATCGGCCGCGCACCAATCGAGAGTCCAGGATCCGGCTCACCTCATACTCCTCATTACCGTCAACCCGAATGGGACGGGGCCGAGGCAGACAGGTAGTGAAGCGATTACAGATCAGAGGTTTCAACAGTGATACATGAAAGATATTGGAGATCCGCATCCCAGTCGGAAGGGCAAGGGCATAGGCCACCGGATTCACCTTGCGGAGAATGCAAAAAAGGACCGACAAAACGGGGAGCTAGTTTGGGTGTGGGCACCTGAAGATTGAGGTTACGAGTAGACAACCACACCTGATCGCCGACCTGGTATGAAGGAGCGGGCAACCGTCTGCGATCAGCCTGGAACTTCTGACGCTGAGCCGAGTCTCTCAAGGACTTCTGGATCTGCCCCCATGAAGAACGCAGGGCAGCAAGATGGTTCTCCACAGCCGGAATGTCCTATGGTGAGAACCTCTCAGGTAATACTGCGGGTTGGTACCCATAGTTGGCCATGAAGGGAGACATCCCGGAGGAGGAGTTTACCGCCGAGTTCCTGGCAAACTCTGTCCAAGGCAGGAGATCGGCCCAATCGTCTTGATGGTCTGAGATATAACACCGAAGGAATTGTTCGAAGGCCTGATTGGAACGCTCCGCAGCCCCATTGGACTGCGGGTGGTAGGCTGAAGAAAAGGAGAGACTAATACCCAACTGGGAGCAGAAGGCGCGCCAGAATCTGGACATGAACTGACTCCCGCGGTCCAAGACAATCACCTTGGGCAACCCATGCAGGCGAAAAATCTCCTGGAAAAGACCATGGCCAGTTCTTGCGCTGTTGGTAATTTCCTGAGTGGAATACAATGGCACATTTTGGAAAAACGATCGACGACCATGAGAATGACCGTATGACCCCGAGACACAGGGAGGTCTACAATAAAGTCCATGCCCAGGTGTGACCAAGGATGCTTCCCATTGGGAATGGGTTGCAGAAGACCCATTGGAAGATGCCGTGGAGATTTATTCTGGGCACAGATCGAACATGCCGCTACATAAGAGGTGATGTCGGCACGGAGAGTTGGCCACCAGAACAACCGAGAGACGACCCAAGACAACTGGTTCCTCCCTGGATGCCCGGCAGTTTTGGAGTTATGGTAGGTACGCAGCAGATGGGTGCGCAACCCCTCGGGTACAAAACATCTACCCTCCGGTCTCTCAGGAGGAGCGTCAGTTTGAGCCGCCAAAATCTGCTCCCCAAGGGGAGAAGTCAGACTGGTGCGAATGGCAGCCAGGATCTGATCCGGAGGTATGACCGAGGTTGGCTCAGAGTCCTCCCTGGACAATTCAGAGTATTGCCGCGATAATGCATCAGCCCTGACATTCTTGGAACCAGGCAAATAGGAGACCACGTAGTTGAACCGCGACAAGAACAAGGCCCATCTGGCCTGATGGGGTGTCAATCTTTTGGCCTCCGAAAGATAAGTCAGGTTCTTATGATCGGTAAGAATGAGGACCGGAACCGCGGAGCCCTCGAGCAGGTGCCTCCATTCCTTGAGAGCCAGAATGATTGCCAACAACTCCCTATCTCTAATCTGGTAGTTGCACTCTGCAGAGGAAAGCTTCCTGGAGTAGAACCCACAGGGAAGTAGGGGTCCATCGGGCGACCGACGTTGAGACAGGAGAGCGCCTACTCCCGTCTCGGATGCATCAACCTCAAGGACAAAGGGCAATCCAGGATTGGGATGAGACAGTATCGGAGCCGAAGCAAAGGCGGATTTCAGAGCCTCGAAAGCTACGATGGCCTCGGATGGCCACTCGTGAGGATTACTGCCCTTCTTGGTTAGATCTGAGAGAGGCTTTGCCAGCGTGGATAAGTTCCTGACGAACTTCCGATAGTAGTTGGCGAAACCCAAAAAGTGCTCAATGGGCCGAAGACCATTGGGACGAGGCCACTGCAGAACCGCCGCAACCTTCTGAGGGTCCATGGAGAATCCCTCCGCAGAAATGATGTAGCCCAAAAAACCAATTTGGGATCGATGGAATTCGCACTTCTCAAGTTTACAAAAAAGTTTGTTCTCACGTAATCGTTGCAGCACCTGCTTGACATCCTGGATATGGGACTCCAAGGAGGCAGAGTAAACCAGGATGTCATCCAAGTAAACTACCACGCACTGCTGCGACAAGTCACGAAGGACATCATTTATGAATTCCTGAAAAACTGCGGGCGCGTTACACAACCCGAAGGGCATCACCAGGTATTCGTAGTGACTGGTTCTGGTGTTAAACGCGGTCTTCCACTCATCCCCCTGTTTGATCCGTACGAGGTTGTACGCCGCCCTAAGGTCAAGTTTGGTAAAGACTGTTGCCCCCTTAAGGCGGTCGAACAACTCAGTAATCAAGGGAATCGGGTAGGCATTCTTAGTGGTGATTTGATTGAGACCCCTATAATCGATGCAAGGCCTCAATTCACCACCCTTCTTTACAAAGAAAAAGCCCGCTCCTGCTGGGGAAGTAGACTAACGAATGTGCCCCCTGGAAAGCGCATCCGCAACGTACTCCTCCATGGCCTTATTCTCCGCAACCGAGAGAGGATACACCCTGCCACGCGGAGTGGCACCGGGTTGCAAGGATATGGTGCAGTCGTAAGGACGATGAGCAGGTAAGGCACCAGCGCGTACCTTATCAAACACGTCCTGGTACTCCCCATAATCGGTGGGCAACGCAGAGTCCGAGGAGGCACACAACACCTTAACCGGCGCACGGATGCACCCAGCCCCAAACTGTGGAGACCACGAGAGAATCTCGGCCGTTCGCCAATTAAATGTTGGATTGTGCGTCTGGAGCCAGGGATACCCCAGAACCACCGAATAGTGCGGAGAAGAAATCACCTGGAAACAGGCCAACTCCCTGTGAACAGCCCCAATCGTTACTTCAACTGGCATGGTCTCGTGGGTAACCAGTGGTGGTTGCAAGGGCCTGCCATCTATCGCCTCGAGAACCAATGGGGTAACTCGAGCCTGCAGGGGATTAGAGTGCTGGGCAGCAAACGAGCTGTCCATAAACAACCCGCCGGCCCCAGAATCTACCAATGCCTGGGCCGTCACCGAGCCCTCCGCCCAAGAGAGGACAACGGTGATCAGTGGTTTATCTCTGCGGAACGCCGGGGACGAGGAGACTCCACCCAAGATCTGTCCCCGACAGGATCTCAGGTGCGAGCGTTTCTCGGACGGACCGGACAGGACTGCCGAAAGTGCCCACCAAGGCCACAGTACAGGCAGCGACCCTCCCAACGCCGAGCGGCCCGCTCTCCCTCGGAAAGGGGAGCAAACCCCAGCTTCATGGGCTCACCACCAGACAATCTATCCCCAGGAGGCGAGGGAGGAACGGGTGGGACAGAAAACACAGGTGCCAGTCGATTGGAAGGCCTCCGCAGGCGTTCCTTGAGTGAAGGTCTCTCCCTGAGCCTGGTATCAATCAGGATCAGGAAGGAAATTAGTGCTTCCAGCTCCACAGGCAATTCCTTGGCTGCGATCTCGTCCTTCAATGCATCAGAAAGACCCTGAGAAAACGCAGCCACCAGAGCCTCATTGTTCCAACCCACCTCTGCCGCCAGGGTACTAAACTCTATGGCGTACTCGGCAACGGTCCGTGAACCCTGATGCATAGACATAAGCGCCGAGGCGGAGCGAGCCGGTACGTCGAATACCCTGCGGAAGGCATCGACAAAACTGGAAAACTCGTGAATCAACGGGTCATTCCTCTCCCATAAGGGATTTGCCCAGGCCAAGGCCTTGTCTGAGAGTAGCGATATTAGGAAACCCACCTTTGACCTCTCAGTCGGAAAAGCGTGGGGTATTAATTCAAAGTAAATCCCCACCTGGTTGAGGAACCCACGACACTGACTCGGCTCACCCCCAAAGCGCTGTGGAAGAGGGGCTGAACCAGTCATGCCTCTGGGCGCCGCGGGTGCCGCAGCAGCCATGGCGGTAGGCGCAACAAGCGGAACAGCAGCGGGAGTGACCACCGGAGTGACAACCGGCCTAATAGCACCAGGAGTAAGGTTCGTGGTGCGTGCAAGCAGAGTTTGCAACGCCTGAGCAAACTGATCCAACAGGAGATCCTGTTGATCCAGTCTGGCGACCAACATTGGAAGCGAAGGCGTACCTGCACCGTCAGGATTCATGGCACTTGTGTAATGTCAGGGCAGGGCTGTGGAACGGACAGGTAGGCCTAGTGGCAGGGTAACGCACTGGCTGACGACAACCACCACCAACAGACCGAAGTCCCTCAGGGCGCGGAGTCTAAGTCCCAGGCTGACCTTCACCAGGGCCCCTGATGGTGGGGATGGACTTGACGCAGCCAGGAACCAGGTCGCGGCCCCCGAGACACCCCGGCTGCTGTAATGGCCGCCGCCAATGGCGTGTAGCTGGGAAAAATGACAATAGCGTAGTCAGGCAGGCCGGGTCGACAACAACGAAAGAAAACGGTACAGAACAGTAGACAGAGAATCACAGGTCACGGGCCGGGTTCAGCAACGGAAGGTCAGATCGAAGGAAAACACAGAGAATGGTCTTAGTCACAAGCCAAGTCAGATACCAGAAGAGTCACGAGAGTATACACAGAGCTGTAGCAAGACCAAGACACAAGAGCAAAGAGCATGTGCGGATCACAGGCTTATATGTACTCAGCCACACCTCTCTGGGGGATGGACCTCAGAGACCTGAAGGCATAAAAGATTCCCACCATGCTCAGCAGAAATCCAAGATGGATGCCAGCACATGGAGTAACATAACCTCTGGGAAAAGGTAGGACCTTGACAGACTCCTCTGTCTTACATTTTTTGAAGGCCATTTTATTCCTTTTAATATGTCTTATGTTAAAGTTTAGCCACCCAGGTTAAATCGTAGCACTTACTTTTGTTGCCTATTGGAATACACTGGCTAATACCTCTATTTAATATGTTCCTAAAAGTACTCCTATCGTTCCTCAGTGTTCAATGTTTCTAGGATTTGGTTCCATTTAATATCTTGAATTACTGTGCGCAGTTTAAAAAAGTTGGCTCTTTTCAAATTAAGTTTTCTTGCACTACCCATGTGCCTCCTTTTCCTATGATTTATGCTGAATGTAATTATCATGTGATCGCTAGTTCCCAAGCTGTCCCGTATTTCCACATCTGCTACCAGATCTGCGTTATTTGTAATTTCTAGATCTAGTAATGCAGTCTTTTTAGTCGGGGCATCCACCAATTGGCCCATGAACTTTTCCTGTATGACATTTAATAAATGAAGAGCCTTAAATTAATTTACTGTTCCTTCTGCTCAGTCAATATCTGGATAGTTAAAGTCTCCTATAATGATGACATTGTCCTGCCTCACTGCCATTTCTCCCTTTGAAGCTCCATCCACAGGAATTCCACCTCCCCCTTGCCCCATTTGCAATGTCGTGATGTTCACATGCATATCATTCTTGATATACAGGCATTCCTCTTCTACCCTCCCTATCCCTCCAATATAAGGAATACACCTTGATCATTGCCAGCCAGTCATGTGAGCTGTCAAACCAAGTTTCTGATATTCCCACGAAGTCAAAATCCTCCTCGTGCTTCAGCAGCTCCAGCTCTTGTATAAAAATGGTAATTGAGCGCTGGGAACATCAAAATAAAGCAGCTAGCATAGGAGGTAACCTTTGGAACCCAATAAGAACATGTAAAAAAAGTATGCAGCGCTAATAAAGCTAATAAGAACAAATGGAAAATCAGAACATGAATGCACATTAGCATAAATGAAAAAAACTCAGTCCATATTACATGGTGAGATAAAGTGATAGGTGCAATAGTCCAAGTAATCCATGGTCAGAGATAACCGTGACTCTTGTGATCTTAAAGTTGTACAAATAATGCACTAACCAGATAGCGCATAAAGTGCGCATGGAGCAATTAAGACCCGCTCCTGGTGCTCTGGACTTGTGATATTAGGAGGATGTCATCTACAGGTTGGCCACAAGATGTCATCAATCCAGGTATATTCGTAAGTCATCCACCAGAAAAATCATCAGCGGGGGAGGGGGTAATCACACATCACTCCAAACCAGCAAGAACCTTCAAAAGTGGGCCCCCATGCAATAGATGAGACCCAGAGAAGCTTCTGATAGTGTAGTATATATTTAATAAGCAAACTTACAGCATGTACAAATAACGGATAAACTTACATCCAGAATAAGATCAGGCCACCAGGGTGTCAGTCAGGGGCACCACCTAACGCGTTTCATGTAAATAACACTTCCTCAGAGCTCCAGCTCTTCCATGTTGTTAGCTAGACTTCTAGCATTTGTGTACATGGATTGCCAATCCACTTCCACCTTGTTTAGATATTATGGTATTCTCCCCCTAATTAGCACCCTCTGACCTTACACACCTTCCTCTAACTTTGTCATTTGTGCCAACGTGCACCCCCTGACCTTACCCACCTTCCTCTAACTTTGTCATTTGGTCCTCCCCAGCCCCGCCCAACAATCTGTCCATCCGATCTGCGATATGCCGAACCCAAGCCCCTGGTAAACAACATACCATTTGGCAATCGCGTTCTTTGTGACAGATCGCCCTATCTGTCCTTCTAATAATTGAGTCCCCTACCACCAGTATCTGCCTAACCTTGCCTGTATTCTTCCCCTCTCCTTGCCGGATCAGTCATTCCCCTAGCAGCTAGGGGAGGGAGACACTCCAGCCATGCCACTGCACATACTGTATATTGGGATGTACCAACTCAGGACTAGCCTCTCTTCCCTCTACCCAGCAGCTTATTTACCGCAAGGCAAACAAGGCTTTTGCCAAGTGCGGCAATTTTCAGGGTGTGGTGCTGTCCACCCAGAAGGATGGACACATGTGGCAGGAATGGGGACCTGGTGAGGCTCTGCCATGGAATCCGAGGAGACTGCGCGTTGCTGCAGGGTGTAAGCTTCCCACACAAGGAACACAGACACTGGGCTTGGCTCCGGGGATAGCCGGCTGATTTCCAGAGAAGTTAGTGCTTGACTAACTCTCTCTCTGTGATTGGTGGTATTGGGGGCCAGGGGGTGTTTGGCAGACAGAGGCGACGATGGGGCTGGGGGGAGGTGATGGGGGGGGACGCTCAATTTTAGTGTTGCCTAGGGCAGCACAAAAGCTATATACACCACTGCCTCTGCCCTTCCTTCTGTCACCCAGCTACCTACCTCTGGCTCCTGTACCTCCATTTCCCTACCCCCGTCTATACTGGCCCCTGCCAGCACCTGCTGGGTAATGTCCAAGCTCCTTTTCAGGATGCTGATGCTTTGCAGTGTTGCCACTCGATTCTCTAGACCCAAGATCTGGGCTTCCAGGGAAATAACTAACTCACATCTTGCACAGCAGTATTTGCCCTGGAGGAATGCATACATGGAGCAAGATGTGCACTGGGTCGCATCACCAATCCTGTTGGATATTTTACCCACTACCATATTGGTGATAACCAAAAGATAAAATAAATACAATTTAGTTTTTTTTTTCATATACAGTGGGGCAAAAAAGTATTTAGTCAGCCACCAATTGTGCAAGTTCTCCCACTTAAAAAGATGAGAGAGGCCTGTAATTGGCATCATAGGTAGACCTCAACTATGAGAGACAAAATGAGAAAAAAAAATCCAGACAATCACATTGGCTGATTTGGAAAGAATTTATTTGCAAATTATGGTGGAAAATAAGTATTTGGTCAATATGAAAAGTTCATCTCAATACTTTCTTATATATCCTTTGTTGGCAATGACAGAGGTCAAATGTTTCCTGTAAGTCTTCACAAGGTTGGCACACACTGTTGCTGGTATGTTGGCCCATTCCTCCATGCAGATCTCCTCTAGAGCAGTGATGTTTTAGAGCTGTCACTGGGCAACACGGACTTTCAACTCCCTCCAAAGGTTTTCTATGGGATTGAGATCTGAAGACTGGCTAGGCCACTCCAGGACCTTAAAATGCTTCTTACGAAGCCTCTCCTTCGTTGCCTGGGCGGTATGTTTGGGATCATTGTCATGTTGGAAGACCCAGCCACGTTTCATCTTCAATGACCTTGCTGACGGAAGGAGGTTTGCACTCAAAATCTCACGATACAGACGAGTTTCAAGAACACAAAAACCTTTAGAGCTCTCACCTCTAGAATTGCTCCATAGACTGAGTCTACCCGGACTATATCTTACATAAAGGTATAATCTACGTCACCATAAATAATGCTCCATGATATGATTAGTTAATAGCCACTATTTATTATTTGACCCCCTCCACCCCCCCCCTTTTTTTTTTTTATCCCCTTCCTCCTATGATGCTACTCTTCACACTTCCTTTCACCTGATGCGCCTTTCTCTCTTCTTTTCCTTTTCTTCTTTCCTTCACACCTTTTTCCTCTACAAATAACTATATCTTTTATGAGGGACAGGGTGCCCTTTCACATATAGGTATGATTGTCTTTCACAATAAGAACCCTACATTTCCCAGCTACGGACACAGAAGAACTGCACGTCTTCAAATGATATATTGTACTACGCTTCATGGTCCCATTATTTGAATAATCCCTACGCATTAGAGCAGCATCCACTATAATTCTCTAGACTACCTATTATAATCAGTACTCTTTTTTTGGTTTAGTTTACTCAACTACTACAATGTGATCTTTTGTATCAGGGTAATTCACACTTCAAATAAACTTATGACCCGTCTGCGCTACGGGAGATTAAGACAGATGTTTATGCGCGGACTGTGCTCCGTATCCGTATATGACTTGTTATGCCTTTCTTATTTCAAAATAAAACTTTTTTTGGAAAAAAAAAAAAAAAATCTCACGATACATGGCCCCATTCATTCTGTCCTGTACATGGATCAGTCGTCCTGGTCCCTTTGCGGAGAAACAGCCCCAAAGCATGATGTTGCCACCCCCATGCTTCACAGTAGGTATGGTGTTCTTTGGATGCAACTCAGCATTCTCTCTCCTCCAAACACGACGAGTTGTGTTTCTACCAAACAGTTCTATTTTGGTTTCATCTGACCATATGACATTCTCCCAATCCTCTTCTGGATCATCCAAATGCTCTCTAGCAAACTTCAGACGGGCCCGGACATGTACTGGCTTAAGCAGGGGGACACGTCTGGCACTGCAGGATCTAAATCCCTGGAGGCGTAGTGTGTTACTGATGGTAGCCTTTGTTACGTTGGTCCCAGCTCTTTGCAGGTCATTCACTAGGTCCCCCCGTGTGGTCCTGGGATTTTTGCTCACCGTTCTTGTGATCGTTTTGACCCCACAGGGTGAGATCTTGCGTGGAGCCCCAGATCGAGGGAGATTATCAGTGGTCTTGTATGTCTTCCATTTTCTAATTATTGCTCCCACAGTTGATTTGTTCACACCAAGCTGCTTGCCTATTGCAGATTCAGTCTTCCTAGCCTGGTGCAGGTCTATAATTTTGTTTCTGGTGTCCTTCGACAACTCTTTGGTCTTCACCATAGTGGAGTTTGGAGTGTGACTGTTTGACAGGTGTCTTTTATACTGATAACAAGTTCAAACAGGTGCCATTGATACAGGTAATGAGTGCAGGACAGAGGAGCCTCCTAAAGAAGAAGGTACAGGTCTGTGAGAGCCAGAAATCTTGCTTGTTTGTAGGTGACCAAATACTTATTTTCTACCATAATTTGCAAATAAATTCTTTCCAAATCAGCCAATGTGATTGTCTGGATTTTTTTTTCTCATTTTGTCTCTCATAGTTGAGGTCTACCTATGATGCCAATTACAGGCCTCTCTCATCTTTTTAAGTGGGAGAACTTGCACAATTGGTGGCTGACTAAATACTTTTTTGCCCCACTGTATATGCACACTGCTCAAAAAAATTAAAGGAAAACTTTTTAATCAGAGTAAAGCACCAAGCCAATTAAACTCCTGTGATATTGATCTGGTCAGTTAAGTAGCAGAGGGGGTTGTTAATCAGTTTCAGCTGCTTTGGTGTTAATGAAATTAAAAACAGGTGCACTAGATGGGCAACAATGAGACGACCCCCAAAACAGGAATGGTTTTACAGGTGGAGGCCACTGACATTTTTTCCCTACTCATCTTTTTTGACTGTTTTTCACTAGTTTTGCATTTAGCTAGGGTCAGTGTCACCACTGGTAGCATGAGGCAATACCTGGATCCTACAGAAAGTGCACAGGCAGTCCAACTCCTCCAGGATGGCACAATACATGCCATTGCCACTTCTGGTTTGCTGTGTCTCCCAGCACAGTCTCAAGAGCATGGAGGAGATTCCAGGAGACAGGCAGTTAGTCTAAGAGAGCTGGACAGGGACGTAGAAGGTCCTTCACCCATCAGCAGGATGATATCTTCTCCTTTGTGCAAGGAGGAACAGGATGAGCCCTACAAAATGACCTCCAGCAGGCCACTGGTGTAAATGTCTCTGACCAAACATTCAGAAACAGACTTCATGAAGGTGGCCTGAGGGCCCAACGTCTTCTAGTGGGCCCTGTGCTCACTACCCTGCACCATAGAACTCAATTGGCATCTGCCACTAAACATTAGAATTGGCAGGTCCAGCACTGGAGCCCTGTGCTTTTCACAGATGAGAACAGGTTCACCCTGAACACATGTGGCCAACGTGAAAGAGTCTGGAGAAGCCGTGGAGAAAGTTATGCTGCCTGTAACATCATCCAGCATGACCGCTTTGGTGGTCTGGGGAGGCATATCCATGGAGGGATGCACAGACTTCTACAGGCTAGACAATGGCAACCTGACTGTCATTAGGTATCGGGATGAAATCCTTGGACCCATTGTCAGACCCTACACTGGTGCAGTGGGTCCTGGGTTCCTCCTGGTGTACGACAATGCCCGGCCTTATGTGGTGAGAGTATGCAGGCAGTTCCTGGAGGATGAAGGAATTGATACCATTGAATGGCTCCCATGCTTGCCTGACCTAAATCCAATAGATCACCTCTGGGATATCATGCTTCGGTCCATCTGACATCGCCAGGTTGCACCTCAGACTGTCCAGGAACTCAGTGATGCCCTGTTCCAGATCTGGGAGGAAGTACCCCAGAACACCATCCGTCGGCTCATTAGGTGCACATAGAGGCGCCTTCCTCTCTTTTTATTGTTACTGCATTAGAGCCTTTCTTCCACTCTAAGAAGAGCTGCCTCAGTGTTACTGCTCCCATCCAGCCATCCCTGATAGCCATCTGGCACCTTTATCTTACAGCTACAGAGGTTGGGCTCCAACAAGCGCGCCCTATACAATATTCATTAGGTGCATTGTCAGGCATGCATACAAGCACATGGGGGCCATGTAAACTACTGAGTACCATTTTGAGTTGCTGCAACGAAATTTCAGCAATATGGACTAACCTGCTGCATAATTTTTTCACTTTGATTTTTGGGGTGTCTTTGAATTCAGTCCTCTGTAGGTTGATAATTTTCATCAAACGATGGGGCATCCTTAAGTTCCTAATACATTACCCAGTCCATATCAGTATAGATATCCAGGATGATATTTTTCCCCATTGAGATCTGATGTGGTTTCAAAATGTTCCTTTAATCTTTTTGAGCAGTGTATATATGTGTATATATTTGGCTGTTAAACCTCCTTACTAATCAAAGTACAAATTACTCCTAGTACGCTGAGTTACCCCAAAATACTCCTGAGTAGAGCAAGTGTACATCAAGTCCTCCAGGTTACTCCCACTACTTCAAATTATTTATAGTATCCCAAGTCACTCCAAAGTACTCTCAAGTACTCCAAAAATACTCCCAGTGCTCTGAGTTACCCCAAATCACTCCCAGCACTCCAAGTCACTCCCATAAACCCAAGTTACTCCAAAATACTCCCAAGTACTCCAAATTACTCCCAAATACTCCCATGCACTCCCTGATTCAGTATTCACAGACCCCTCACAATACCCCAGCTCCCCTACTGTGTCCCTCTCCCACACTTACAGTGTGCCTGCAGCCCCTGCCATTGTGCTGGGGCTCTTCCTGCCAGTGTGTTTTGGGCACTTCAGCTGATCCTCCTGTCAGTGTCCTACACCCAGCAGCTGATCCTCCTGCAAGTACGCCCAGACTCCTGACTCTGGCAACCTTACTCCCAGCTTACCGGCTCTCCTGTCAGTGTCTCAGCTCTGTCCCTCTCACCTCCTGAAGTAGCCCTTCTTCTCACAGGTTAGTAGTGTCTCTCTCACTCTCGCATGTCAAGGAGCCTGCCTTAGCCTGCCTCCACCTCCCCCACAGTGTCCACCTCTCAGAGAGGTGTTCTGCCTCTCCTCAGCATGCTCTCTAGCGTGCTCTCTGAATTCTTCATTTCAGCATCTGATAACATGTGGGACATGTAGCAGGACTCACCATGTAGTGAAACGTAGCCCTATCTGTCCCTGGTGCATTTGCACGAGTACCAATACTCATGCAAATGCTTAGTATCGTCACCAATACCGATTCCAGTGGAACCCTAATATGTATACAATATATATATATTTTATACAAAATTGCCTTGTTTATGTGCAGTGGCTAAGTGGTTAGCACTTCTGCCTAGCAGCACTAGGGTCATCGATTCTAATCCTGGCCATGGCACTATCTGCATGGAGTTTGCATGTTCTCTCTGGGTCTGTGTGGGTTTTCTCCGGTTTTCTCTCACACGCCAAAGACATGGTTGGTTAACTGGCTTCTGTCTAAATTGGTCCAAATATGTGTACAATATGTATGAAAGTGAGTTAGGGACATTAGATTATAAGCTCCTTGAGGGTAGGGACTGATGTGAATGTATAATATATATGTAAAGTGCTGCGTAAACTGATGGATCTACACAAGTACTTGAAATAAATAAATAACATTTCCATGGGGGTTGAATTTTTCTATCATTACTTATTTGGACATGTACTTTTGCCAATACACTGAATACGTTGTATTTACTTTGTTTCAAATGTTCAATAAAAATATAGTGTGTACAAACCTTTCGACACCTGTTTCAGACTTTCTAAACGAAAAATGTTTTCGTACGAGAACAGAACTAAAAATTTTAGTTTAATCTGTACTGTTTTCCTACGAGCAAAAATCGGAAATGAAAGACTGCACATGCTCAGAGACAAACAAAAAAGCCTTTGTCATACAAGAATTTTCACGCAATTACTACCCTCCTCAGTTTCGACCTGATGTGAAACATCGAGGAAAACCGGACAATCATTCGTCCGATTTTCTTATAGTGAGTACTTGGTTTTAGACTGTCATTTTCTATAATAATTGCTTTTTAAACAAAGCTTTAAGTAGAAGATAAGCAGTGAGCACATACCCTGAGAAGAGATCCAGTGGACAGTATTTGCTAATCCTCTTCCATTTTCCTTTTGAAACCTAAAAATATGTAGAAAATCATTTCAAATGTCACTTCAAATTTTTAGTGCAGCATATGCTACTTTGATCAAGCATAAAATGGGTCAATAGTAAAGTAGCTATGAAAATACAATGTTATAGATACACAGTTATAACTGATGTTGCTTAGTTTCAGAAATCAGTGATGCGCAAATCATACAGCCTGATGCTCAAGACATGCAGTTCCTGACACCGGGCAGGTTTTTTTTTTTTACATTTAGCCCAACTGTGGTCCAGCAGCCCCTTTAGCCTGGGTTCACAAATATGGGTGCCAAAATCGGAATGCAATGTAGGCATGCATTTCTTTGTGAATACCATTCTGGTTTCTGTGCGATGTTAGTACAGGTGCAATTTTGCCGGCTCTCTCTCTACAACTACAATTGACTTCAATGCAAAGTCGCCTCTTATTGATTTCAATGCAAAATCTGCAACGCACCACTCCAAACTCGCAGAGGACCTTTTTCGTAATGGCTCTTAAAATGCAATGTGTGTGGATTGCATCTGTGTGAACCACCTCAATAGGAACACATAATATCTAGTCTGTTATACGAATCTGTGCGCTTGAAAACGCATTCAATGGCGCTTAAAATGTGGTGAGATTTATCATGTGGCAAATCACAGCATGTGAAGCTTGTCACTCAAAAGAAGCTCCTGCTCCTTTTTTGGCCAACAAGCTTCACGCCATGTGATTTGCCTTGTGACATTCCCGGCAAAAGTGCACCGTGTTTTAGGTGCCATTAAAAGGAATAACACCTGAACCGACATTTTGCAATTGTAGTGAGTTTTGAGATTGTGGGAAGAATCGCCATTCTGCTGCAATTCCAAAACACCCAGGTGTGAATGGGGCCTAACAGAGCGGGCACCGGAGCTTGCTTTGGCTGCTCAGCATGCGTTTGAACTAAGCACCCAGGTGTTTCCCTGTGCAAGGGTAACCTGAAGGAATAATGTATTTTTTTCCCTCTGTGGGGCTGGCACCATATTTATTCGCTCAGCAGATGCGCGTTAAGTGAGTCCAACATTCCCCTTTGCTGATGAGCACCCAATTGGTGTTCGTCACACAGCAAGGTCTCCCCTCTCCATGCTGGACCCAGTGCTGGAGAAAGGCAGGGAGGTGAGTAAGAGATAAGCAATGCAAAGCTAAAAACATTAGAAGCTTAGGTTGCCATAAAGCCCCTTTTATTTTTAAAAGCCCCAGACATTCCTAAGGTTCCATTCACACTTGTGCAACTTGTTGTGTGACTTTGGACACTAAAATTGCATGACAAGTTATAGCCCATGTTTTTCAATGACAACCGTTCATATAAGTATGACTTAATGCAGCGACTTCAATGTAGTTCATGCACTGACTTTCATGCAACTTGAGTGCCATAGACTGCAATGTAAACCCTCAAAAGTTGTATGAACGTTATGCCTGATTGTTATACATGCAACAGCTGTTGATCATCATTAATGAAAGCCAAAATTGTATCCAAGTTGCACCCATCCAAAGTTGCGTCAAAGTTGCACTCCAAAGTCATACAACTTTGAAGTCGTGCAAGTGTGAATGGAACCTAAAAGCATCACTGGCTAATAAAAAACATCAACCTTTCATTGATTTTTATCAGGACAAGTAGATGGTTATGAGGGACAAGTAGATTGGGACCACGATTTAGTCCCTAGGACAAGTAGGTTTTTTTTTTAAATGTCCATAATCCTGAGAATCTTTTTTACCTCTTTTAAAAGGGTAACAATTTTGTCATGTGATCATGTACAGTGGGGCAAAAAAGTATTTAATCAGCCACCAATTGTGCAAGTTCTCCCACTTAAAAAGATGAGAGAGGCCTGTAATTGGCATCATAGGTAGACCTCAACTATGAGAGACAAAATGAGAGAAAAAAACCAGACAATCACATTGGCTGATTTGGAAAGAATTTATTTGCAAATTATGGTGGAAAATAAGTATTTGGTCACCTACAAACAAGCAAGATTTCTGGCTCTCACAGACCTGTACCTTCTTCTTTAAAAGGCTCCTCTGTCCTGCACTCATTACCTGTATCAATGCCACCTGTTTGAACTTGTTATCAGTATAAAAGACACCTGTCCACAACCTCAAACAGTCACACTCCAAACTCCACTATGGTGAAGACCAAAGAGCTGTCGAAGGACACCAGAAACAAAATTGTAGACCTGCACCAGGCTGGGAAGACTGAATATGCAATAGGCAAGCAGCTTGGTGTGAACAAATCAACTGTGGGAGCAATAATTAGAAAATGGAAGACATACAAGACCACTGATAATCTCCCTCGATCTGGGGCTCCACGCAAGATCTCACCCTGTGGGGTCAAAATGATCATAAGAACGGTGAGCAAAAATCCCAGGACCACACGGGGGGACCTAGTCAATGACCTGCAGAGAGCTGGGACCAACGTAACAAAGGCTACCATCAGTAACACACTACGCCGCCAGGGACTCAGATCCTGCAGTGCCAGACGTGTCCCCCTGCTTAAGCCAGAACATGCCTGGGCCCGTCTGAAGTTTGCTAGAGAGCATTTGGATGATCCAGAAGAGGATTGGGAGAATGTCATATGGTCAGATGAAACCAAAATAGAACTGTTTGGTAGAAACACAACTCGTTGTGTTTGGAGGAGAGAGAATGCTGAGTTGCATCCAAAGAACACCATACCTACTGTGAAGCATGGGGGTGGCAACATCATGCTTTGGGGCTTATTCTCCGCAAAGGGACCAGGACGACTGATCCATGTACAGGACAGAATGAAAGGGGCATGTATCGTGAGATTTTGAGTGCAAACCTTCCTCCATCAGCAAGGGCATTGAAGATGAAACGTGGCTGGGTCTTCCAACATGACAATGATCCCAAACATACCGCCCGGGCAACGATGGAGAGGCTTCGTAAGAAGCATTTCAAGGTCCTGGAGTGGCCTAGCCAGTCTCCAGATCTCAACCCCATAGAAAACCTTTGGAGGGAGTTGAAAGTCCGTGTTGCCCAGCGACAGCCCCAATACATCACTGCTCTAGAGGAGATCGGCATGGAGGAATGGGCCAACATACCAGCAACAGTGTGTGCCAACCTTGTGAAGACTTACAGGAAACGTTTGACCTCTGTCATTGCCAACAAAGGATATATAACAAAGTATTGAGATGAACTTTTGATATTGACCAAATACTTATTTTCCACCATAATTTGCAAATAAATTCTTTCCAAATCAGCCAATGTGATTGTCTGGATTTTTTTTTCTCATTTTGTCTCTCATAGTTGAAGTCTACCTATGATGCCAATTACAGGCCTCTCTCATCTTTTTAAATGGGAAAACTTGCACAATTGGTGGCTGACTAAATACTTTTTTGCCCCACTGTATCTCTTCTTCCTGATAGTGGGGGGGGGGGGGTAGAGTTACAAGACAGAAAAAGTATGTCTGTATTACATAACAAGAGAAAGGGAAGTGCAGACCCCAACACGGGTAAATAATTTATTAAATGAAGCAAAGATACAGTAAAACAAAATATATTGCACTCATATCTATGTAAAGTCACACAGGCACTTCAGTGAAGATACACAGACCAGGAAGAAAAGACACTCCAGAGGGGATGGATGGATAGAGCCACAGATGGATCAACAGTATACTTCCCTTTATCTTCTGTACACCACCTGGATGTCGGGTAAACTGCCGCTGCTGCTGAGCCACCCTGTCAAGATTACAAGTATTCTGGGAGTAGAGCACAGTGGAACCGCACTACCGATATACACACAGCCACAGCCAGTAGGAAAGCTGAGCCAGCAGGAGAAAGAAACACTGGCTAACAGGGGAAGCTACAGCGCATTGTTAGGTTATCATGCATTTTGCATTTTGGGGCCGTGTCCCCATTTATCAAGTCTATAGCAATATTAACAGAGCCTCCTATATACAGCAATCTAACCCAGTAGCATATTAACCCCTTATTACCAGGCAGTAGATTTATAGGATGTTACATGTTAACCCTTATGTTGTAAGCTCTGTATGCAAAATATCAATAAATTAAGTATAATAAATGTATAAAAACATGTTAAATATGGGTGCCCTATTATTGCTAGTATGGAGAGCCTGACATGTGGAGTATTACAGTATGATAAGATTTTCTTTCAACCTATTGTAACATCCTTGTACCTACTAGACAGTTTACAACATTACACATGGGAACCAGGCTATCTGTTGTTGTGTTTGGCCGTGTGCTCATTGTACCCATCCATACCACGAGGCAGTCCTGGAAGCTCTACAATACTTTTTGTTCAGTTCAGATCATATTTCATGTTTACAATCTTTCTTTATTTCACAATGTACTAGACTTGCATTAAAACATAAAAACTTTTAGTTAAATAACTTTAATCTGAAAAGTTGGGCACAGTTATGGGCGCCCACTTTGTGCCATGCTATGCAAATATATTCATGGGTTTTGGGGGAAAATACCATTTGTGGGACAATAGACACTTGGTATTCGGGTGGCCCTGCCCTAGACAGTTTCTCCCTTTCTTCCCTACTTTCATTACTAAGCTTAATAGCCAACCTTGGTCTGTTGAGAACGTCATGTCCAAACATTGGTCCATATTATTACAAGATCCAGCCCTACAAAAGTTCTACCAGAGAAACCCAAAATAGTGTTTAGGAGATACAGTTGCAAGAAAAAGTATGTTAACCCATTGGGATTACGTGGAGTTTTGCATGAATTGGACATAAAATGTGCTCTGAAAGTCATCTAAGTCACAACAATAGAAGAACACAGTCTGCTGAACATAATACTAAACAAACATTAGATGTTGCCATGGTTTAATTGCACATAACATGTAAACATTCACAGTGCAGGGAGGAAAAAGTATGTGAGGCCCTAGCTTAATGACTTCTCCCAGAGCTAATTGGAGCCAGGAGTGAGCCAACCTTGACTCCAATCAGTGTGATGATATTGGATGTGTTGCTGACAGCTGGCCTGCCCTTAAAAAACACACACCTGTTTTGGGTTTACTGGTTTCAAGAAGCACTGTCTGATGAGAACCATGCCTCGCAGAAAAGAGCTCTCAGAAGACCTACGATCAAGAATTGTTGACTTGCATGAAGCTGGAAAGGGTTACAAAAGTATCTCCAAAAGCCTTGATGTTCATGTGTCCACGGTAAGACAGACTGTCTACAAATGGAGAAAGTTTAGCACTGTTGCTACTCTCCCTAAGCGTGGTCGTCCTGTCAAAATGACTGCAAGAGCACAGCGCAGAATGCTGCATGAGGTAAAGAAGAATCCCAGAGTGTCAGCTAAAGACCTACAGAAATCTCTGGCACATGCTAACATTTTTGTTGACACATCTACAATAAGGAAAACATTAAACAAGAATGGAGTACACGGGAGGACACCACGGAGGAAGCCATTGCTGTCCAAAAAGAATATTGCAGCACGTTTGAATTTTTGCAAAAGAGCACCTGGATGTTCCACAGCACTACTGGCAAAATATACTGTGGACAGATGAAACCAACATTGAGTTGTTTGGGAAGAACACACAACACTATGTGTGGAGAAAAAAAGGCACAGGACACCAACATCAAAACCTCATCCCCACTGTAAAACATGGTGGAGGGAGCATCATGGCTTGGGGCTGCTTTGCTGCCTCAGGGCCTGGATGGATTGTTGTCATTGATGGGAAAATTAATTCCAGAGTTTATCAAGACATTTTGCAGGAAAACGTACGACCATCTGTCCGCCAACTGAAGTTCCGCAGAGGATGGGTGATGCAACAGGACAATGACCCAAAGCATACAAGTAATTCAACAAAACAATGGCTGCAACAGCACAGAATACGCCTTCTGGAGTGGCCCAGTCAGAGTCCTGACCTCAACCCGATTGAAATGCTGTGGCATGACCTTAAGAGAGCGATTCACACCGGACATCCCAAGAATATTGCTACACTGAAACAGTTTTGTGAAGAGGAGTGGTCCAAAATTACTCCAGATCGTTGTGCAGGACTGATCTGCAACTACAGGAAACGTTTGGTTGAGGTTATTGCTGCCAAAGGAGGGTCAACCAGTTATTAAGTTCAAAGGTTCACATACTTTTTCCTCCCTGCACTGTGAATGTTTACATGTTATGTGCAATTAAACCATAGCAACAACTAATGTTTGTGTAGTATTATGTTCAGCAGACTGTGTTCTTCTATTGTTGTGACTTAGATGACATTCAGAGCACATTTTATGCCCAATTCATGCAAAACTCCATGTAATACCAAGGGGTTCACATACTTTTTCTTGCAACTGTAACATAAAAAATATGATTGTGCCTAGTAAATTTAAACGCCGTTCAGTCAGGCATAAAATATGTTCGTACTTTTCCTAAAATCCAGGGCTCTTATCGGTTCAACAAAAAGAACTGTAGGGCCTGCAAGTTTGTTCAGCATAAGCAGAAAAGCTTCACAAATCAGGATGGACAGGTATTTAGGATCGTAGGAATTATTAACTGTACTACAGATTTTATGGTAAACAGATTCAGGTGTCCATGCAGTTTATATTGTGTGGGTTGCTCTATTCATATGATACATACCAGATTTAGGGAGTATCACAGATTTATAGAGCAGAACAGCAATAAACACAGTGGGGATTATTTACTAAAGCTGGAGAGAACAAAATCAGGTGCACCTCCGCATAGAAACCAATCAGCTTCCAGGGTTTATTGCCAAATATTAAATGAACAAGCTGAGGTTAGAAGCTGGCTGGCTCCCATGCACAGGTACACCAGATTCTGAGAGAAATAGTTTTAGTAAATCTCCCCCAGTGTTTCATGTCACTTTGTCACACATCACAATAAAGACCCATGAGGTCTGATATTATTTGGTATTGAACCTATGCTCACACATATGTCAGAGGCAGAGGGGTATTCAAAACTCTGCTAAGGGGAGATACACTGAGTTTTCACATTAAACAGTATGTCTCCCTGTGGGCTAAGTGAAGAACTAGAAGTCAGCAATCATCATTTGAGGATGTATTCCATTACCATCATGGTGTGCATATGGATAAGCAGATGGTTTGTGGTGATTTGAGGGAGCTCATTATTAAGAAACAGAGATCTGGTTTGGCGCAACTGGCAGATAAGAGCAATATTATAATTTGCCCGGCTGATAAAGGGGGAGGGGTGGTCCTTTTAGATAGAGGGGATTATGAGATGGAGATGAACAGAATTTTGAGTGATAAAAACACATATGTTAAAATTAAAGGTAATCCCACCAAGAAATTTAAAAAACAACTTGGCAATATAATTATGGAAGCCAAAGATCTGAAAATTAATGAAAAAGTAATATATCTGATCCCTTCTAACTGTAAGGTCCCAGTATTCTACTATTTGCCGAAGATTTATTAAAGCTTGAGTCGGCCTCCTGGTAGACCCATTGTTAGTGGTATAGGTTCTCTGCACTCCAGGATTGGAGAATACAGATATATTTTTGCAATCGATAGTGTCAGGAATGGACTCAGCACTGATGGTGGGACTCACCTGCCATGCCAGAAGCTCACTCCTGTAGTCAGCCAACACCTGAAGCTGTTTGCAGGAAGTGTATTTAAGGAATGACCAAGCCTGTGATCAGGGCCTTGGTGTATGTTTCCCATGAGCCCCTGTACCTGGTATCCTGTGTTCCTTCCTTGTTGCTGACCCTGCTTTGATCCTGACCTCTACTGACCGTCTCCTGTTGAACCCCTGGCTTGCCTGACCATCCTTCTGCCTGATCCTCGGTTCCGCGCTGCCCGCTAACTGCTGAACCTGGCTTGCGACCCCGACCATTCTCTGCTTGCTCCTCCTGTACCACACTGCCCGCACGATACCGACCCGGCCTGTCTGGCTACGCTTACTTCACCTGATGATCCATCCATCCCGCACGGATCACCTTTAGTAAGTCTGCCTGCCTCTTCCCATCAGACTCTGTTCCTGCACTCCCCTGCCCGTACTCTCTACCACAGCCGGATGCACTCAGGGGTCGCGACCTGGTTCCAGTCTGCACCAAGTCCATCCCCACCATCAGGGGCCCTGGTGAATAGCAGGCTGGGACTTAGACCCCGCGCCCTGAGGAAATCCGTGCTGTGGGCTGCTAGAGACACTGCCAGGTGGCACCTGACAGTACCTTACGGCCTGCCTGACCATTCCACCTCTCCAGCCTGACTACGCCTGTGTTCCTGAAGCCTGCTACTTCCCTGTGTCAGTCCACACATTTCTGGTCATACCCGGATCCCTAACAGAACACCAAGGCCAGTCCTGACCAGAAGTAGCTGCACAGGGAAGCCATCTTGGCTAATTGTTGTGAAGGATGCATCCTGAGGATGTTGTATATTTGTGTCTGCTAGTCTTTGATGACAGAGATTATGCCTATGAGACTCTGCAGGAGTATACCAGGGATCAGCTGCTAGAGTGCATACGGGTTGCTCATTTTCTAGTGGATCAGGGCACAGAGTTCTCCGAGGTGCAGCCATTGATTCAGGTTTGTGCAGAGTTGACTTTGTCTGGTGCCCCTGAGGGAAGGGATGACTTTTTGCCGCCATTTAGTGCAGACCAGGTAGAGTCCCTGGTATAGTTATTAGAGGATGATGTGGATTGCTTCTTGGAGCATTATTCTGCATGTTCACAACAGGTGCTTAGGGATTGTATAAACGCAGTGCAGTCTTTGACCAGACGGGCTTTGTGTAAGCTGAGCTTTGTTCAGCCAGTACTGCAGACATGGTCGGATTTGTTACATACAGCCTCAGTCAGCTTGCAACAACTTAGTCCTGCTTCTAACCATTACTCTGCTCAAAGCTCTCTTCCTCCAGTTCCCACAGCACCCCCAGTGACAGCCCAGTATACCCTGCTAGCTACCCATGTCAGTCCCCTGCTCCCACTCGCTCCACCTATCCTACCTTTTACCCTGTAAAGAAGCCCTCTGTAGCAACTGCTCCCTCCTTTGTTCCATCCTCCGGCTCTTCCCTGTCTTCAGCTGCTCCATCCGTTTACAGACCTGCATTCACTTACAGTGCTCCAGTAACTAAACCCAAGAAGAAGCGAAAATTCTTTCCAACCAGTACCATCCTACCAGTATCCAAACCGGTCAGCCTGCTGTCTGAGGACCCGCCTTCCATTGTCCAGCCTGATGCCCTGATGCCCAATGACCCGATCCGGCCTGATGACCCGATCCAGCCAGATGACTCGGTGCTCGCTGTCGAGCTTGGTGACCCGGTGCCCGCGGTTCTGCTAGATGACTCGGTGCTCGCGGTCGTGCCAGATGACTCGGTGCCCGCTGACTTGCCCGGTGACTCGGTGCCCGCGGACGTGCTCGATGACTCCGTGCCCGTTGACTTGGCGCCCGATGACTCGGTGCCCGCTGTCGTGCCAGATGACTCGGTGCCCGCTGTCGAGCTTGGTGACCCGGTGCCCGCTGTTCTGCCAGTTGACTCGGTGCCCGCTGTTCTGCCTGGTGACTCGGTGCCCGCTGTCGAGCATGGTGACTCGGTGCCCGCTGTCGAGCATGGTGACTCGGTGCCCGCTGTCATGCCAGATGACTCGGTGCCCGCTGTCCTGCCAGATGACTCGGTGCCCGCTGTCCTGCCAGATGACTCGGTGCCCGCTGTCGTGCCAGATGACTCGGTGCCCGCTGTCGTGCCAGATGACTCGGTGCCCGCTGTCGTGCCAGATGACTCGCTGCCCAGCCGGACGTGCCTCTGCCCGCTGCCCAGCCGGACGTGCCTCTGCCCGCTGCCCAGCCGGACGTGCCTCTGCCCGCTGCCCAGCCGGACGTGCCTCCGCCCGCTGCCCAGCCGGACGTGCCTCTGCCCGCTGCCCAGCCGGACGTGCCTCTGCCCGCGGCCCAGCCTGATGTGCCAGCCCGATGTCCAGCTAAACTGGCCAATAACCGATTCCCAGCCTGCTCCTGGAAATCCTGTGTCCAGCGACCTGCCTTCCTGGGTTCCCCTACATAAAGAGAAGTCTGCCAGCAGGAAACCCAGCCAGCCAGTTGACTCCGGCAGTAAGATATCCAGCCAGTTACCTGACCCGGGCGGTGGAACATTTTGCCCACTAAGGACTGTTTGGAGCGTCCTGAGGCAGTTCCTTGAGGGGGGGTACTGTCAGGAATGGACTCAGCACTGGTGGTGGGACTCACCTGCCGTGTGGGCTGCAGTACCAGGGCTGACCAGCGGGTGCTCTCAGCAGCCAGAAGCTCACTCCTGTAGTCGGCCAACACCTGAAGCTGATTGCAGGAAGTGTATTTAAGGAATGACCAGGCCTGTGATCAGGGCCTTGGTGTATGTTTCCCATGAGCCCCTGTACCTGGTATCCTGTGTTCCTGCCTCGTTGCTGACCCTGCTTTGATCCTGACCTCTGCTGACCGTCTCCTGTTGAACCCCTGGCTTGCCTGACCATCCTTCTGCCTGATCCTCGGTACCGCGCTGCCCGCTACCTGCTGAACCTGGCTTGTGACCCCGACCATTCTCTGCTTGCTCCTCCTGTACCACGCTGCCCGCACGATACCGACCCGGCCTGTCTGACTACGCTTACTTCACCTGACGATCCATCCATCCCGCATGGATCACCTTTAGTCTGCCTGCCTCTTCCCACCAGACTCCGTTCCTGCACTCCCCTGCCAGTACTCTCTACCACAGCCGGACGCACTCAGGGGTCGCGACCTGGTTCCAGTCTGCACCAATTCCATCCCCACCATCAGGGGCCCTGGTGAATAGCAGGCTGGGACTTAGACCCCACGCCCTGAGGAAATCTGTGTTGTGGGCTGCTAGAGACACTGCCAGGCGGCACCTGACAGTACTTTACGGCCTGCCTGACCATTCCACCTCTCCAGCCTGACTACGCCTGTGTTCCTGAAGCCTGCTACTTCCCTGTGTCAGTCCACACATTTCTGGTCATACCCGGATCCCTAACAGATAGTGACGTAAATGCCGGCTTACCTGAAAGATGGACAGGAGTTTGGCATGTACAACAACTATTTCTGGTAGGGGGGAGATTTTTACATCCAAAGAAAAGGTGTAGCAAAGGGTGCAAAATTTGCTCCCAGTTTGGCAATATTTTCATGGCAAGGTGAGAGCATGCTGACATTTTTGATAAGGAATGGAAAGGGTTTAAAACATGGAAAAGATAAACTGATGATAACCTAGTTATCTGGGAAGGTGACATGGAGTCGTTACAGGTATTTCTGAGACATATAGAAAATAACCCATATGGATTAGGATTCTCTCAAACTATAGCACTTCTTGGATCTGTGCTTTTTTTATGAGAAGGGTAAATTGTATACTAAAACACATTTTAAGGCTACTGATCGGAATGGGTACATTCCTACCTCTAGTTACCAGCACCCATAGTGGATTCAGAGAGTGCACAAAGGACAATTTTGCTGCATCCAGAGAAATTGCTCAAGACTTATCGATTATATTGAGCAATCAGAGGTGATCAAAGATTTATTCAGAAGGGCAATGACTGGCCTAGATTAGAAAAACTGAGGTTTGACATTAGCAAGGAGTATATAGGAGATGGGGAAAAGATAATTAGTAATAAAAAGAGATCGAAAGCAGAAAGAAAATTTGATTTTGAGTTTGTCTTCAATTTTAGCTGTCGGTACAAAGTGATGGACATGATTATAAATAAACACTGGCCTATAGTGAAAAGAGACAGGACCTTAGGCCCGTTACTCCCGAACAAACCACCTTTTATTTATAGCAAGGAACCGAATTAACGCAATAGACTGGTAAAAAGTATTATTTCCCCTCCGAAGAACAACAAGAATAGAATGTTCAATTTGAAAGGTTTTTTCCATGTAGGAAATGCAATATGTGCAAAACAACAGGGAAAAGAACAAAGAAAATAAAAAGTTTTAAGTCACATGTGACTAGTAAGGAATATAATATTGACCAATTTATTACATGCACTACTCCTTATGTCAGGTATCTGTTGGAATGTCCATGCAAATTCCAATATGTGGGGCGGACAATTAGATCACTGTTTAAGAGACTAAGAGAACACGTGTCAGGAATGGACATGCCAATAATGGTGGGACTCACCTGCCTTGTGGGCTGCAGTACCAGGGCTGGCCAGCGGGTGCTCTCAGCAATCAGAGACTCAACCCTGCAGTCAGCCAAACACCTGCAGTCTGGGCCTTGGTGTGTGTTTTTCCATGGGCCCCTGTATCTTGTTACCTGCATTCCTGTTTCTGTTCTTGTTCCTGCCTGACTGACTCGTTGCCGACCCTGCCTGATCCTGACCTCTGCTGACTTCTCCTGTTTGATCCCTGGATTGTGACCCCGACCATTCTCTGCCTGTCCCCTTGTACCTACCTGCCCGTTAGTTGCTGTACCTGGCTCGTGACCTGACTACTCTCTGCCTGCTCCTCCTGTTCCTACCTGCCCGATTGTTATTGATCCGGCCTGCCTGACTACGCTTGCATTGTATGTATTGTTATCTGTGGGTGGTTTGGTTTGGTTCGTTTGCACTGTGTTTATGTTTTAGTATTGCTCTGCGTTTTGTATTGTTAGTATTAATAAATTATATTGTTTATAACATATCTGAAGCCTGCGTTTCCCTGCGTCAGTTCACATACCTCTGGTCATACCCGGAGCCCTGACAACACGTCTCGAATATTAAGAAAGGAAAGAAAGTTTGTCATAGTTTGTCCAGGCACTTTAGAGATTTCCATAAATGCGATCCATCATTATTGACATTCTGTGGGATTGGCAGAGTAGATTAACACTGGAGGGGTAGTAATAGAACTAGAGAGACTTCTCAGAACGAAACATTTTGGATTTTCGAATTAGACCCCATGAAACCTAAGGGGCCTTAACGTGGAATAAGACCTTAACTGTTTCATCACAGATGCCTGATCAGAGTATAATTAGAAATTTTGATTTGGAGCACAGCCATTCCCGCTTTAGAATCCACCCTTTTCATTCCATTTCCATTATTTTAATTCTAGCATATATGTGGGGCCTGCCGATTATTCTTATTTAGTTCTCATTATGAGAAGTTATAGTTGTTTATTATACAGTGTAGATATCCCCCTTTGAACAGAGGGGTAATTCCTGCCTTGTTTGAGGATACTCTACTTTGTTCTTGAGATGGTATAGCCATTGATTTTAGGGTTTAGATACTCTCCCCTGGATAAAGGGTTAATATATTTTTTTTTCTGTGGTAGAGGGTGGTGGTTTTGGCTAATGAAGCCTACAGAGGACCTTACGCTAGATAGATTAGGGGGTACCACATTTTACCATCCACTATCACGTAGTGCTTAGTTATTCACATTTACACTTGCACTATTGTGTAGCACTTAGTTATTTACACTTGCACTGGGAACACCTTATTTAGTGTGAGCATGTTTCCACCTGACACTACTCTGTGCGGTGGAGGATGCATTTCATACATTTTAGAACTAGATTTTTCCTTTTTAGAATGTTACTGTCACGTACCTGATAGGAGACTGAATTGACAAGGTCGGCCTCACTTGTGTCACTAGCCCTGACCCCGCTGAGGTTGGAACAGAGGGAGTCTAGGGACCAGGGTGACAAGAGCGCCAGTGTTGTTGCTTGCGGCTCTTGCAGATGATGACCTGGAAAGGCAGTGTATCCTCTGATTAGAATGTTGTAGTAGTAGACAAAGCAGGTTCTGGGTAATGCCTGATGTGCAGCAGAGCAAGTAGGTAGCCAGGACACAGAACAGGAGCAGGGTCAAAGGAAGCCAAGGTCATCAACAGTCAGGCAGCGGGGTACAGAATCAGTAGGAGAAGCCAAGGTCAGGAGCAGAGCCGAAGTCAGGAACCAGGAGCAGGAGAGTAATCAGTCAAGTCAGGAACAAGCCGGGTCAGCACCACAGAAAACAAGCAGGACACTGGGGGAAGCTGAAGCTGAAGACCAGTCAGCACTGAATGAGCACGGAGGTGCTCTTAAAATAGCCCGCCCAGCACCAACAGGCACGCCTGGGTCCTAGTGCCTGCCCGGTCTGTCATTGGTGACAGGCGCGCCTGGGTCCTAGTGCCCGTCTGCCTGTATGCCTTGTCAAGATCCAGCGCATGCACAGATTCATGCGCTGCGGCGATCTTCTTGTTCCCTGACAGTTATAGACTGCATGGCATAGTAGCACATGCATGTTTTATAATTTATATTTCTGTATACACCGCGTTCCAAATTATTATGCAAATTCTATTTAAGTGTCACAAAGATGAAATATTTTGTTTTTCAGTTTACCTCATGGATGGCATTGTGTGTCAGGACTCTTTTGATCACTGAAAACAATCTCGGACACCTGTGATAATTAGATTGGCAGGTGAGCACAATTTAAGGAAAAACTACTAAAGGACGGTGTTCCACATTATTAAGCAGAGCACCATTTTCAAGCAATATGGGGAAGAAAAAGGATCTCTCTGCTGCCGAAAAGAGTGAAATAGTTCAATGCCTTGGACGAGGTATGAAAACATTAGATATTTCACAAAAGCATGATCATCACACTATTAAGAGATTTGTGGCTGATTCAGAGCACAGACGGGTTTGTGCAGATAAAGGCACATTGAGGAAGACTTCTGCCAGATCCATGCATCGGATCAAGAGAGCAGCTGCTAAAATACCATTACATAGCAGCAAACAGATACTTGAAGCTGCTGGTGCCTCTGGAGTCCCACGGACATCAAGGTGTAGAGTCCTCCAGAGTCTTGCAACTGTGCATAAACCTTCTATTCGGCCACCACTAACCAATGCTCACAAGCAGAAAGGGCTGCATTGGGCAGAAAAATACATGAAGACTAATTTTCAAACAGTCCTGTTCACTGATGAGTGCCGTGCAACCCTGGATGGTCCAGATGGATAGAGTAGTGGATGGTTGGTGAACGGCCACCCTGTTCCAACAAGGCTGTGATGTCAGCAAGGCGCTGGTGGAGTCATGTTTTGGGCCGGAATCATGGGAACAGAGCGGGTCAGCCCCTTTAGAGCCCCTGAAGGTGTAAAGATGACCTCTACAAAGTATGTGGAGTTTATGACTGACCACTTTCTTCCCTGGTACAGAAGGAAGAACTATGCTTTCCGTAATAAAATCATCTTCATGCATGATAATGCACCATCTCATGCTGCAAAGAACACCTCTGCATCAATGGCTGTTATGGGGGATAAAAGGAGAGAAAGTCATGGTGTGGCCTTCATCCTCCCCTGACCTCAATCCTATTGAGAACCTTTGGAGCATCCTCAAGCAAAATATCTATGAGGCTGGGAGGAAGTTTACATCCAAACAGCAGCTCTGGGAGGCTATTCTGACATCTTGCAAACAAATTCAAGCAGAAACTGCCCAAAAACTCACAAGTTCAATGGATGCAAGACTTGTGAAGCTGCTATCAAATAAGGGGTCCTATGTTAAAATGTAACGTGACCTGTTAAAATGTTTAAAAAGTTAAAATGTTGTTGAAAGTTTGATTGAAATAGCTTTTGATTTCAGTAAATATGCTGCAAACACAACAAATGACAATTTTCAGTTCTTTACAACCTATAAAGTGTTTTGAAACTTACTGTGCGTAATAATTTGGAATAGTGCATTGTAAGCGTTTTATGTTTAAAAAAAATACTGTTATCATAAGGAGGTTTGTTAAATAAAATCTGAATTGTACTCTTAATAGTTGATAACATGAAAATTATGCTGTCTGTTATTTACATCAATTATTTAGGTAAATGAGAAAAATATAATTTGCATAATAATTTGGAACACGGTGTATAATTTATATTTAATTTATTTATTATATAGATTAGGGTGTCTTCATCCTATCTTCGTTTAGTGATCATGCTCAGTATTGTTCCGTTAGAGTGGATAGCAAAGGCAACAGTTTTTTATATACATTCCCTCACTGTATTATACATTTCCTTATTTATTTATATATTACTTATAATTGGATGAGTGTATTAGGATATTTTAGCTTGTATATTTTATGTTGTGAATCAGCAATTATTGTATTAGATATTTAGTAAATTATCCTTCCCATTTGATATATTAGAGCATTAATTATCTCTTTCATCTAATATGTTAGAGCATATACCACTAGATGGCAGTGTGATATGTTATTATATATTGCACATTGGTTATGTGTTTATTTGTGAGGATTTATTCTGGTCCCATTAATGTGTATTAGACCTACACATCCATATTGTTAGTGCAAAACAGTAGTTTTAGAGTTAATTGTTGCTCTTTAGTTAGTAGGAACCTCCGGATAGGATATTGCCCTTCTCTAAGATGGCACTTGCCCAGGGAGGAATGAGAGTATATAGTTGGCCGCAGTTCCGACGAGTACAGCCTTTGATAAAGTCGGAGGTGACGAAACGTGTCAGGATGTGACATCGGACATAAACCAGATGTTACGGAGCGGACATTTTGGAGAAGGTTTTTATGCTGTGTTGAAAGTTTGGATATAGGATTAGAATAATTTCGTTTGTAAGCGCATTTTTAAGAAATAAATGGCTATATTTCTACTACTACCTACTACACTATATTGATTTGTTCTAACACATGTTATGATGCCATTGGAAGTCATAATTATTGTGGAATGAGAGGAGTCTATGCTTATCTATGCTGGTGGATTTATATCGTTCGGTAAGGTGCATGGCATATGAGGTGGTGGAGAGTGTATTCACGAACACTGGTAATTTGTGGAGAAGTGAGGGGAGCATGAGAGAGTGTTAATTGTTTTGAAGATATTACACTATATTTATTTCTTCAGAGGTGTATCTCCTATGCAGAGGAGGATGGAATAAGAGGTTGCACTGTGGAGGAAATTGGAATTTGTCAAAGCTATTTCCAAGTTTATAGAGGGTAAGAGTAAGGATGACAGATGTTTAGAAGTGGACACATGGTGGAGTGATTTTGCACTATTTGCCACTAGCTTTTTAAGTGCATTTCTTTTTTAATGGAATTATGTATCATGGATAATGCACTATGTGCACAAATCTACTAAGCGACATATCAGCATGGATGTCACATCACTACCTCAAACTCAATCTTTCCAAAACTGAGCTTGTAATATTTCCTCCTCCCCGATCCCCCACTCACGACTTTACCATTAAGATCAACAGCACAACCATTGGTCCTTCCCCTCAAGCCAGGGTGCTAGGCATAATCCTAGACCCTGACCTCTCCTTTGGGCCCCACGTCCACTCACTGGCTAAATCCTGCCGCCTCAACATCCGGAACATTTCCAAAGTCCGCCCCTTCCTGACCAATGACACCACAAAACAACTTATTCACGCCTTGGTTATATCCCACCTCGATTACTGCAACTCCCTCCTCACTGGTCTATCATTACATAGGCTATCCCCTCTTCAGTCTATTGTGAATGCTGCTGCTAGACTCATACACCTTACCAATCGATCAACGCCTGCTGCCCCTTTCTGCCAATCCCTTCACTGGCTTCCAATAACCCAATGTATAATATTCAAAATAATAACCACAGCTTACAAAGCCATCCACAACCCTGCCCCTAGCTACATCAGCGACCTCATCCAAAGATATCAGCCAAATCGCCCACTCCGCTCCTCCCATGATATCTTCCTCTCTAGCTCCCTCATCACCTCCTCCCGCGCTCGCCTCCAGGACAGAGCCTCTCCCATCCTCTGGAACTCCCTACCACAGCATGTCCGGTCAGCCCCCACCCTGTCTGCCTTTAGGCGATCTTTGAATACGCACTTCTTCAAGGAAGCCTACCCCACCTCCACCTAAGAACTGTACTTGAATCACCTCCACCAGATCATCCCCCGCAGCTATCACCTTTTGTATCATCTCCCCCTTCCTTTAGATTGTAAGCTCCACGAGCAGGGCCCTCACATTCCTTCTGTACTGAAATGTATTTTAATTGTACTCTCTCCCTTATATTGTAAAGCGCTGCCCAAACTGTTGGCGCTATATAAATCCTGTATAATAATAATGTGTGGTTATTTTTACTTTTGAGGGTAGCAAGTGGAATAAGAAGGTTTTATCAAACGTGAAGGAAGAACACTGAATAAGAAGACTAAATGCCATGTTTGGTTTCACAATAGTGGTTATATAGAACATTGAGACGCTGAGAAGGATGTGGACTGTGCATTTTGGACTTTCAGGGGAGAAAGTATATTTTTGGTGTCTGGGGTTAGACTAGGCACTTGTGTAGGCATTATTTTATAACACTGGTATATTCACTTATATACATGTAAATATGTCCTCTTATGGTTAGGTGTCTGTATTGGAAAATGCTCCTTCTGAGTCCTCTATATTTTATCTTGTATTATAGTCCATATATACTACATATATTATATATGTATTGACATAATGAAAGGCAGGGGGATTGATGGCCGGAATGTTTCACGTTGCTTTCTTATGTGGAAAACTAAGGTTGAATCTGGTCTGGGTTTTCTGGGTCATGTTGGCAGTGTGGTATCCGAACCAAATTTTGCTTTTCACTTGTGACCAGTAGGCAGCAGATTAGATAAACAAGAAAGGGCTGGAGGAGAAAGTTGCTCTGGCCTGGGACTGGCCATGGACAGTAGCAAACTTTTAAGGACATGCCCCCCTGGGGTTCCCCCCTATAGCCCAATCCCGCTCCTCAGTTTTGTAATAAGCAATGCCAGACTAATAAGGAGAATTTAGGCAGGGTGGGCTGTACTGTACTGCAAGATATGGAATTTACAGGTAAATTCAATTTCCACTTATCTTAATCATACAGTACCGAGCACAGGTAACTTATTCATTCACATTGGGATGTCTCAAGGCAATGAGTAAAAGAGTAGATGACAACTAGACAACAGAGTTGTGCCAAAAGGCCCAACAACAACAGGAGTGAAAGATTACCAAGTGGTGCTGCAACCATGAAAAAGCAAAACATGTACCTGGTAACTAGAAAGTAGGAACAGAAGGCCAGACACTGGGGCGTAACAGCGCAAAAGGAGGTGTCTGTGTCGAGCATAAGCTCTAGTGAGTAAGCACCTGGTGGGTATGGAGAACATTTGGGGGGACTGAAGGAAAGACAAACTACTGTTTTCTGGAAGAATAAATATCTGAAGGTATGCTTTAATAGTTCTGACAATAGTCAGAAAATGTAAAATTATGTCTTTAAGAAGCCTAGTGTAAGGATATCAGAACAATGTTACAATTCTGAAATACGAGGCAGAGCTCTTGGCAGGAAGAGTCGCCAGTTCTGAGACACATTTTATTACTAGAAAAGGCTACCATTTTGGCCAGGAACTCTCAGGGAGGGTCCCCAATTGCTGCCAGGGTAGTTTCTGCAAGGGAGAACAACAGAGTAAAGGTCCCTGGGGACCTGATGCAAAAAGGAAAGTGAATAAGGTTCTTGTAAGGAGAAGCAAGGCTAGAAGACTTGGAAGCGATAGATAAGGCAAAAACCTGACCTATTAGGAGGAGGTCCAGAGTAGGGATACAAAGCAAATTCTTGAATTGAATATAGTGCTTTAAATACAGGGATCCCATTTCATGAGGTCAAATAACAAAACTTAAAAAAAAACCAAAAACATAAGGTGACACCACTCACTATTAGAACATGGAACGTACGCATGCTTCAAGACAACCCCTCAGCAGATCGACCAGAAAGAACAGCCCTGGTTGGCAGAGAGCTAGCAAGATTTAACATCAATGTCGCAACACTATGTGAAACTCGTCTAGCCATTGAAGTTCAGCTTACAGAAACAGGAGGTGGTTATACATTCTTCTGGTGCGGACGCAGTAGTAATGAATGCCGTGCATCTGGAGTTGGCTTTGAGGTTAAGAATCACCTTGTCCGCAAACTTGCCAGTCTTTTCAAGGGCTTGAACGACCGGTTCATGACATTGCATCTCCCACTGCCGACAGGAAAACAAGCCACACTGATCAGCGCCTAGGTACCCACAATGACGAATCAGGATGACGTAAGAGACAAGTTTTATGAAGATCTCGATGCCCTACTCTCATCCATGAAGCGCACCGACAGGCTGATTCTACTTGGCAATTTTAACGCAAGAGTAGGATCCGATCATTCTGCCTGGGATGGCGTCATTGGAAAAAATGGAATAGGCCAATGTAACAGCAATAGCCTATTACTACTGAAGACATGCAGCTCATGATCTGACCATCACCAATACCATCTTTCGCCTGCCCACTCGCAAAAAGACGTCCTGGATGCACCAACGCTCCAAGCACTGGCATCTTACTGATTATGTTATCATGCGGACAAAAGACAAACAGGATGTAAGGGTGACCAAGGCTATGCCAAGTGCTGACTGTTGGACTAACCAGTTCCAAAAATTAAGCTTTCACTTCAAGCCAAAGAGACGTCCACAGGGAAACAAAGCTGTGATGAAACCGATTAACGTCAGTAAACTGAGGAACCCCAACACAGCAGCTTCACTAGCAGATCTTGACAACCAACTCTCAGAGCTGAAATTAGAGGGAAATGCCTTGAAGGACTGGGAACACTTCCGGGATATTGTGCACTCTTCTGCAATAAAGGTTCTTGGACCCTTACACAGGAAACACCAGGACTGGTTTTACGAAATGATGATGAGATCAAGGCTGAAAAACTTGTTGAAAAGTATCATCTTCACTATGCTTATCAGAACGACCTTTCGTCAACAGCTAAGAAAAATACCTTCAACAACACTCGAAGGACCAAACAGAGCAAGCTTCACAAGATGCAGGACTCCTGGTTGAGTGCCAAAGCAGATGAAATTCAGAAGTTTGCTAATAGAAACAATGCTAAACGGTTCTATGAAGACCTCAGTCCTCAGGGAGCTCCCCTCTACTAGACTTAGATGGTGCAACTCATGAGAGTAATGATACTGAGAAGACTCTGATTCTACAGCGTTGGGCTGAGCACTTCCAATCTGTAATGAATCGCCCATCTGCCATCAACGAGGCGATCAACAGAATGCCCCAGGTAGATATCAACCACAGCCTGGACACCCCACCAACAAAGACTGAAACCTTACAGGCTATCAGCCAGCTGTCTAGTGGCAAGGCCCCAGGATCTGATGCGATCCCAATGGAAGTTTATAAAGATGGTGGTGCAGAGCTTGTCGACAAACTCACTCTGCTGTTCCAGTTCTTCTGGAATCAAGGATCCATTCCCCAGGAACTGAAAGATGAGTCCATCGTACACCTCTACAAGAGGAAAGGGAATCGACAAGTCTGCGATAATCAGAGGAATATCACTGCTTTCCATTGCAGGCAAGATCCTTGCATGAGCGTTGCTGAACCACCTGACTGAACACCTGGAACAAGGTTTATTACCTGAGACACAGTGCGGTTTTCGCAAAGAGCGTGGCATTGTGGACATGATCTTCGCAGCCCGATAGCTCCAAGAGAAGTGTCAAGAGCAGAACCGTTAATTGCACACCACCTTCGTGGATCTCACCAAGGCTTCTGATACTGTCAGTTGTCAAGGTCTGTGGTGCATCATGTCGAAGTTTGGATGCCCTGACAGATTCATCCTAATGGCATGTCAATTCCACAACAGCATGATGGCTCATGTTTTGGACGATGGAGAAGCTTCAGAGGCCTTTCCCGTTACAAACGGTGTCAACAATGTTGCGTGTTGGCACCAACTCTGTTTAGCATAATGTTTTCAGCCATGCTGTCAGACGCCGTCCAGAACAGTTCCTTGGGAGTTAGCCTGAGATGCAGGACTGATGGGAATCTGATCAACCTGAGAAGACTCCAGGCTGTCACCAAGCTAAAGAAGACCTCATGCTACGAGACCTCCTTTTTGCTGATGACTGTGCCCTGAATGTTGGATCAGAGCAGGAAATGCAAGCCATACAGCAGCATGCGACAACTTCGGCCTCCTCATCAACACAGCGAAGACCCAAGATGCATCAGCCAGCTCCAAAAGCCCAACACCAAGAGCCCACCATCACAGTGAAGGGACAAAAGCTACAAGCAGAGGACCAATTTATATACCTTGGCAGCACCCTATCCCACGCAGTGACAATTGACATCGAGGTCACCTGCAGAATCACCAAGGCAAGCTCTGCATTTGGCAGACTACTGACCAACGTGTGGGACCCCAATGGAATAAGCCTTGCCACAAAGCTCAAACTCTACCGAGCAGTAGTGCTAACTACCCTGATGTATGCCAGTAAGACTTGGAATTTATACAGGAGGCATACTAGGCAACTGAACCACTTCCACATGACCTGAGACTTCTGAAGATCTGTTGGCAGGACAAGGTGCTTAACACAGAAATCCTCTCCAGAGAAGGCCTGCCATCAGTTCACACCCTGCTGATGAAAGCACAGACACGCTGCAAGGATGCCAGACTACCGCATCCCTAAACAGATCCTTTATGTTGAGCTGTCTTAAGGAAAGCGATCGCACGGGGGACAAAGGAAGCAATACAAAGACACATTGAAAGCGTTCTTCAAGTCCCTGGATAATGACATCACCTCCTGGGAAACCCTGGCACAAAATCAATCGACATGGCACACATTAAACCAAGGCTGCCAGACATTTGAGGAGAAAAGAACAACCACTCTGCAAAGCCAGAGCTGCAAATGTTGCAACAGTGGTGCCCACATATGTCTGCCCGACGTGGTAGAACATTCTGTGCCCGTATAGGCCTTACCAGCCATCTACGGACACACCGTGGACAGCCCACTACCCGTTAGATGTCAAGGTCCTCTTCGAACACGATGGACATACATCATACTTTGTACAGTGTACAGCAGGGCTTGACAAATCCCAGGCCCCAGGTCACCATGGCGACTAGAAATTGCATGCTGGCGCCTGGGCTTTTGTAAGCCATCTGCTATTAGGCACCAGAACTCTGCTTCACTGATCCAGGGATTTGAAATCCCCGTGGCTTAATCCCCAATCTGTACCTCTCAGCGTGTACAGATGAGAGGCATTCTATTTGGTCAATCAGAACCCATGTAGCCTATCCTGTTAGTACTGGGAGGAGAGAGAACCACGGAGATCTCAAATCTCAGTGCCTGACAGCAGGGGACCGCGGGACACTGGTACAGCGTGAACAGGGGGGATCCAGTGTGTAAGGTCATCTTACAGATTTTCTGTAAAGGTGAACTTACACTTTCAATGTGTCATCTCAGGCTGTCCACATAGGAAGCTAGCTGGCTGGACTGAGACTCCGGAGATTCCGGGTGAAATCAAGAGGGAGGGATTTAAAAGATTACTTCAGCTACCCACTGGCTGAGAAGGTAGCAGGAGAAAGGCAATGGGTACACAGGAGGTGGTGTCCATCACTTCAAACAAGTTATCGCTGTGGGGTTCCTGTGTTGTTGCAGCTGTGGTGGAGTGGCTCTGCAAAGAAGCTGCAGCAGTGATTGAGGTGAGGAATAAAAAGGAGAGAGTGTTTTGCCTCGACAGTAATTGAAAGCTGCTAGAAATCTCTCTTTTTTTGCTCAACCCCTGGTTGCCTTATTATTATATTCCTCCACAAATTAGCCAACAGAAACCTCTTGTCTGGCATGGCACCGTGTACTTGTAGATCTCCTTCCGTGTACTTGTAGATCTCCTTCCGTTTTCCGAGCAGGGACAAAGAGGACAGCACCTATACCGTAACACAAACATGAGCTGTCCAAGCTGCTGTGCATGTGCAAAAGACACTGACAGCTACAGTTTGTAAAGATTTAGAGCTCGGCCAATCACTGGCTTGTGAGTGGACCACCAACCACAAACATTATGAGGGATGGATACAATGTGGATTGACTAAATGGCTTACATTCCCACACTCTCATTCGACATGCCGTCTAGGGTACAGAGGGCAGGCTCCAGGTTCAATTCATACTTCGCTGCAAGGTAAAAAAAAAAAAAAGAGGCAGGACAGCAGTCTGGGCTGCTCAGTCTAAAATGTCCGTGTCTATTGTTTGTCTCAGTCTGGGCCTGACACCAGGCATGAGCAATTGCCTGATGCCCTGGACATGCAGTTTTGGGCGCTGGGCAGCTGATTAAAGAACTGGCTACTTTTTTAGCTGTGTCCTAGATTTCAAATTGGTCAAACCCTAGTGTACAGTATGTCTAGAAAAAAATACTACTAAATACTATTTTTCTTGGCCCAGGTTCCTCTGCCAGCTTTTCACTCCTTAGATGTAGATTGGAGGGGTTATTGGACAATGAGTTTTTGTGAATGTCAGTTGCCTGACTTGTCAAGGATAGGGAGATTTGTTACCTAGCAAGGTACACTTTGTCTAATGAATGAATGTTCCCATAGGTGGAAGAATTGTGCCCCCTCCACCATCACTTGAACTGGTGATCCATCTAGTCAAGGAGTTTCTTGGTTTAGAGGGATAAATGTTAATTAAAAGAATGGTCATGAGTAGAGATGAGCGAATCGAACTTGGCGAAGTGGAATTCGTTTCGAATATTAGGAAAAATTCGATTCGCACCGAATCCGAATTTTAGCAAACTTCGGATGCACGAATCGAATTTTTCCCGATCAGCCGGCAAAAAGTGTCACTGCAGAGAGCTCCGCTATTTCTGACAGTTCTCTGACAGTTCCTTCACATTTACAGCGGTTGAAACATTGTATCTATTTGTTTCCATTTAGGATACAGATGTTTTTATTCGGAAACAAATAGATACAATGTTTCAACCGCTGTAAATGTGAAGGAACTGTCAGAGAACTGTCAGAAATAGCGGAGCTCTCTGCAGATACACTTTTTGCTGTACTAGAATTCTTCTTCTTTTCATTCTTCTTCTTCTTCTTTTCATTCTTCCTCTTCTTCTTTTCATTCTTCCTCTTCTTCTTTTCATTCTTCCTCTTCTTCTTTTCATTCTTCTTCTTCTTCTTTTCATTCTTCTTCTTTTCACTCTTCTTCTTCTTCTTTTCATTCTTCTTCTTTTCATTCTTCTTTTCATTCTTCTTTTCATTCTTTTCATTCTTCTTCTTCTTTTCATTCTTCTTCTTCTTCTTTTCATTCTTCCTCTTCTTCTTTTCATTCTTCCTCTTCTTCTTCTTCCTCATTCTTCTTTTCATTCTTCTTCTCATTCTTCTTCTTCTTCTTCTTCTTCTTTTCATTCTTCTTCTTCTTCTTCTTTTCATTCTTCTTCTTCTTTTCATTCTTCTTTTCATTGTTCTTCTTTTCATTCTTCTTTTCATTCTTCTTCTTTTCATTCTTCTTCTTCTTCTTTTCATTCTTCTTCTCATTCTTCTTTTCATTCTTCTTCTCATTCTTCTTTTCATTCTTCTTCTATTCATTCTTCTTCTTCTTCTTCTTTTCATTCTTCTTCTTCTTCTTTTCATTCTTCTTCTTCTTCTTTTCATTCTTCTTTTCATTCTTCTTCTTCTTCTTTTCATTCTTCTTCTTCTTCTTCTTCGTCGTGCCCCGTGACTGCCCAAATGAGTGAAGTGTGCGGTGATTCTAAGATCGACGGCACTCATCTGCATGTCATACTGACTGACAGTATTATTTCTCTTCCCCAGCAGACTCCAAGGGCATTTAAATTAAAGGTACAGTGTTCTGCACTAATATAAAGGCTCTCTGAAGCCTAGAAACCCTTTTAATAAGTTAAATTCGCAGCGAATAAATTCGCATCAAATCAAATTTCTCCCGCAAATTCGGCGAATCAGCTGAATCGAATTTTTGAATAATTCGCTCATCTCTAGTCATGAGATTGGGCAAAGGAAATTATTTCTAAAGAGGCAATCTTCTTACCAAGGATTCTCACAGGGAATCATACTGTAGGACTTTTGTTGAAACTCAATGTGTGAGAATAAACAGAGGAATGAGAAAGACCTGTATTAGGGAACGTCTTACAAGAAAGGCCTGTATTAGGGGACGTATCTAGAATTATATCAGGTTACTGGGGCAAATGAAAAGCTGTAGAACATATACACTATATTCCCAAAAGTATTGAGACACCTGCCTTTACATGCACATGAACTTTAGTGTCATCCCAGTCTTAGTCTGTAGGGTTCAATATTGGGTTGGCTCACCCTTTGCAGCTATAGCAGCTTCAACTCTTCTAGGAAGGCTGTCCAAAAAGGTTTAGCAGTGTGTCTATGGGAATGTTTGACCATTCTTCCAGAAGCACATTTGTAAGGTCAGGCACTGATGTCGGACAAGAAGGCCTCTACTCTTATTCCTCCCAAAGGTGTTCCATCGGGTTGGGGTCAGGACTGTGCAGGCCAGCCAAGTTCCACCCCAAAATTACTTATCCATGCCTTTATGGGCCTTGCTTTGTGCACTGGAGCGCAGCCATGTTGGAACAGGAAGGGGCCATCCCCAAACTGTTCACACAAAGTTGGGAGCATGACATTGTCCAAAGTGTCTTGGTGTGACGACTGTGCGCAAAAGAGACATGGACGCTGTACATGACAGCCATCTTGTTAAGATCGCAGCCATGTTGTTTCTCCTTTCCTCCCTCCTCCCACCTCTTGAAATGGAATTTGTGGCTATAAGTTGTAACAACTTCAAAAGAGCCTCTTATCTTACATAAAACACAATAGATGAAGCTCCAAGAGTTGTAAACCGCTAATTTAGGCTTGGCAGGATGTCTACATTGCAAGACACCTTCCTCTGCCCTATTGTAAAACAATAACTCAGCCATCACACCTGACCTGTGTGTCCATTAGGGCTCTAGGAATGCACAGCGTGCCATAAAACCTCTTTTCCACTTGTAACCTTTTCACATATAGTTCATAAAAATCAACAGGAACTGGGCACATTAATATTAGGTATATATTTGGATAGATCATTTTAGCACAAACCATACATGACTATATTACCACCTAGGAAGGAGAAGAAAGCATTCTGTTCCCTCCTGGGTGATAAGGGTGTGTTTTGTTTGGTATCCCTGGGTTTGAAATATAATTCTGAATATTAATCTGCCATTTGCTAGGATGCCACTTGCACCTATTGGAGGTTATTAACCTAAGTATGACATGTTATACTAAGGTTATTAACCTTAGTATAACATTTATCCCTCTGTATATTGCACTTTAAACTTTTTTTTAAAAATTTTATTTTTTCTTTTTGTTTTTTTGCACTGTCACTTTAAAAAAAATGTTTAATCACTTTTATTCTTATCACAAGGAATGCATGCATCCCTTGTGATAGAAACAATTAGTGACAGGTTTTATGGAGAGATGTGGGGTCATTAAGACCCGACATTTCTCCTCTGCAATGTAAAGCATTAGATCAAAAAAGCATTGATCTAGTGCTTTAAAAAAATCTTTAAAAAATGTCCGGAACCAGAAGTGACATCGCTCAGGTCCTCCAAGGGCATAGTGATGAGTGGAGGCCATCTTTCCTTTACTAATCTATATGCCCAGTGCCAGAATCGATCAATGGTTTCTCAGGTAAGGCTGATAACTACCGAGCGGCGCTGGAGGTGGCAGCAACGGGTGGGGATTTTTCGGCACCTGCATCGGTGCTTTTTTTCATATCGGCCGACGGCCAAAGGGGGTGTTTTTGGCCGAAAAAATTTGGCCACCGAAATTTTGGTGCATCCCGAGTGGCACAAGTTCTGAAAATATCCTGGATAAATACATTTTTATACTATGTATCGATTTCAGTGGAATTACTTGAAACTGTGCTGGTATTGGCAGAAAAAATGTAAATGGTAAAAGAGGTGGTATAGGTCTCTTTGGAACCCTGTCTACGGATGGTGTTTAGGTGGTTATACAGAAGGGGACAGAGCTTTGGACTATACTAATTTTGTGACTTAGGTAAACTACTAATTGTACTTGCAGAGTTAGGAGATCTGAACTTAGTGAGGTTGAAAATAGAAAATGGTTCCAACAATATCAAAATATGTAGCCTTCCTGAGTCAGTTTGAAGCCTAAAGAGTCTCCTATCAAAATAGATAGTATACACAGGGGTCTAGGACCAAAAAATTCCTGTCCCTGCATTTCCAGAGATATTGTCAGCAGGATTAATTTCTACAGGATCAAAGAAGAAATCCTCCAAGCTGCGAGAACTCAGGACATCATTTGTGTTACTCCAAGCTCTCTTCCGACAAACACTGGCTATGCTACAGGCGCTCAAAGCCCCTAACAGAATTTCTTCATACATTAAATACAGAAGGGATTTCCGCTTCCAACTCAGAGCTCATCATGAAGGCAAATCAAAACTTTTGCCCAACCCTCAACTCTGGTTGACTAAATGGGTTAAATATTTGCAACACCTCTATACAGGTCAAATGCTTAAATCGTTTACCCAACTACAAGCTGATTTGTTTTCCCGCTACTTACTTATTCTACTATTACCAACTCAAACACACTATTTGGAAACAATTTGGCTCCTTGACTAATCCCACCAGCATATCCCCTTTAGGAAAGCTCCTTAGGTCCTCAGACCCACATAGACTTATCTCTGAATACTACTTGGCGGTATGTGCTAAGGCTAGACCTTGCTATGCACGAGCTTAGCTTGCCTGGCCTCTCACTAGATGAGGCAGATTGGTCTGAATTTGAATTATACTACACTAAGGTTGTTATTGCCTCTAGAGATCATATTATTCAGGTCAAGCTATTCCACCATAGCTGTTACAATCCTGTCAGATTGCTCAAACTGGGTTTGTGTTCCACACCAGCTTGTTTCTGGGGTTGTGGGGCGGACACGGACTTTTTCCACTGTCTATGGTATTGTCCCACAGTCTCTGTGTTCTGGCTGGAAGTCAATACTTTCATCTCTTCTGCTCTAGGATTACCCAATATTATGCATCCTAAGAATTGTCTCCTGGGAATTTTTGGGGATTTACCTATTTCTAAATATAATAAAAAGCTACTACGGCTCCTTTATTTCTTTGCAAAGAAAATTGTACTCCTGTCTTGGAAGGGAGCCCCTCCCTTGACTCTGGAAACTTGGAAAGCGATGTAAGCTCAAAAGATCAGGGCCCTCAATCCCCTCATGTTTTGCATTGTATTGTATTGTCACATGTTCTGTCCCCCTTTGTAATGTACAGCGCTGAGCGAACTATTGGCGCTTTATAAATACTGTATAATAATAATAATAATAATAATAATCAATAGTAACCTACCCCTGTACAGGTTAACTTATGAGCTTTGTAAACGCACTAGGCTCTTTGAGAACGTGTGGGGATGTTGGCTGGACAGCCCTCACACGGCCACCAATACGGATCCAGAACCCTAGCCGTTCATTGTTACTATTTACTTATCATTTTCACTGTTTTGATGGCACCATGTTTGCTATACTGTTCACTTTATATTCTGTATGAATATTTGACTGTTGGCTACATTAAGGCTGTACTTGTTCGCTAAGTAGGGCTCTCTATGCTCTTTTTGTTTCTGTATGTTGTACAAAATCCAATAAGCAACTTAAAAAAAAAATCTGAACTTTTGCGCAATCTGTGAGACCTACCCTTTTACCGTGAAAAAATCTGATTTACCACAATACCTGACTGGCACCAAACCAACTGTGCTGGGACTACTACTCACCCCACTGTGGCATGACAATCCAGAAGAACACCCATTCATGGCTAAAGGAATCATGCTTGTGTTAGCAACTACATGTAATTTTAACACTACCTCCACTTATCAGTGCTGCAAATTAGTTGTTACAGAAAAAGGAGAATTTGTGTACGGTTTAAAAGCCAACAATCCTTTTTATTGAGATGTCTGGTACAAATAAGCTTCTTCACAAGAGGATTGTATATTTTTGAATCACATGTAATTATTTACACATTCAGCTTTCTTTATAGATGCTCTTTTGTCTCTCCAGGTACATCCTAACATACTAGTGGTCCTGAAGAAGCAGAAGGTCCACAAAACGCGTTGACCAACTAGCGCTGATTGAGTAGCACTTGAGTTAGGAGACAACAGACATTGTGTATGGTTTTGTGGTCAAGACAACATTTTTATACTAAAGCTTTGTTAAAAATTGTATACCTGTGTACAATGAATTGTGTATTAATAGTATACTGAGGAATGCTTCTTAAAAAAAAAAAAATCTCTTTTGTCTTTTAGTGGAGTAACTAAAATACCTAAAATTGTTCACAGGCAATTCTTTAAACAAGTTGTCAGTTTAAAGTTAAATGTATTTCGCCAATCACAGCGGTCACATGATCGGAATGCCCGCCTCCGCGGCATTTAGGTCCTATTAAAAGGGCCAGGAGGCTGTGGCAGAAAGGGGTTAAAGTGAAAAAGCATTAGCCTTTACAACCACTTTAACCTCTTATGTTCCATCACAGTCTATGGGGATGGTTTCTCTATGTATATATAAAATATACATACCTGAAATTCTTCTTTAAAACCTTAGATTTGGTTTTACAAAAATGTTTATTAAAATGTTTCTACCCTTCTGCCGTTCAAATCTTTCCTATACCTCCCTTTTAGTTCCTATTTACCTTGAGTTTTTTGTTCTGTCGTGATCACGTGCTAGGTGCATGTTGGGGTTCTTCAAATAAAGTGGGGTTCGTTAATTAAGTAGCACTTACGCTCTTGCTCATCTGGACATCTCTTCTCTACCTTCACAGGTAAACCTGCGTTTATGTTAATGCTGCTTCACATCCACTTTAAAGTGAAGACAAACTGAATACTCTCAATGTCTTTCTGGTAAACCTGCATTTACTGTATGTTACTGCTGCTTCACATCCATCTGTACACCTGTTCACATTATTGTTTTGTCTTTAAGTTTCTTACCTAAATTATGACTGATCTTAATCTTTACAACCCTGCCCTCTTGCAGTTTGATTTTGGTGTGAAAAGGTTGCTCTGCTACCTGTGTGCCTTATATTAACCTTTAATTGAAACATTGGCAAATTCAACTCCCATCCACCACAGTATAAAGATCACCTTTATGGAGGAGGCACATGCCTGGGGTTCTTCCAATAAAGTGGGGTTCGTTAATTATGTGGCACTTCCGATCTTGCACTTCAGCGATTGCACAAAGTGAACATCTACAGCAAGCTACTTTGCTAAACATTAGACTGCAGGTGACTTTGTTTCCCCATTCCACTCTCCTTCCTCCCTGCAATATGCACTGCCTACCTTTCCTTTTCACAGTTGTGTCCTCTCTCCTCAAACTCTGTTTCCTTCACCCCTCTTCTCCACCCCACAATCTTCTCCACCCCACAATACATATTACCCTCACTTCTGTTCTCCCCTTGTCACTGCACTGATTATCTTCTCCTAATTCTAATCCCACATGCTAATAAAACCCCTAGGATGATGACCATGTCCCCTCATATAAATCACACTCTCATATTATCTTTCTCACCCTTCTGCTTCTCTTAACCTCTGGAGACATCCCAAAACCCTGGGCCTCCTTTATTCACCTGTAACCAACCTGCTCCCTCTGACAACAGCTGTAATCCACACAATTTAGTTTCTATTCCTCTTCTTCCCAAAACCAGTCTACCCTTTTCCTGTGCCCTCTGGAATGCTCGCTGTGTCTGCAACAAACTCATCTCTGTTCATGACGTCTTTGCCACTAACTCCTTTCATCTACTTGCTGTCAACAAAACCCGACTTCATGAATCCAACACTGCTTCTCACTTCCATGGTGGTCTTCTTTGGACTCATTCTCCCAGACCCAGCGGTCGCAATGGAGGTGGAGTGGGAATCTTCCTATCCCCACAGAGCACTTTTCAGATTCTTTACTCTCCTCCTTTTCTGTCCCATCATCATTTGAAGCTCACTGTGTACATCTATTTTCTCCAATTTCTTTAAGAATTGCTGTCATCTATTGGCCCCCTGGACCAGTATCAACTTTCCTTGATGACTTCTTTGCCTGGTTACCCTACTTTCTCTCTTCTGAAATTCCCACAATCAATCATCCTCAGAGACTTCAACATCCCTATTAATACTAACACTCCTGCTACTTCTAAACTACTAAGTCTAACCACCTAATTTGACCTGAAGCAATGGGTACATGTTTGACTCACTCTAATGGCAACAGCCTTGACCTTGTATTCTCCTACCTATGCACTGCATCCAACCTCTCCAACAATCCTTTTCCTCTCTCTGATCACCACTTATTAGTTTTGCTCTCTCCCTGCAACCGCCTAACAATTACCCATAGAGACTTTTGCCACTTTAACCCTTCTCTTCTCCACTCTGCTACTGACCACCTCTTTGACAATATCTCACCCCTGTCCTGCCCCAATCTGTCTACAATAGATCCCTGTCCTCCACCCTGGACGAGCTTCCCCCTCTCACTACACACAGAATCAGGCCCTGACACTCACAACCCTGGCAAACAGACAATGCTAGAAGTGTTAAGAAGTCTCACAAAGACGTCAACCAATATAAAACTGCCCTCCAAAAATACAATTCTTGCCTCCATTGCCAAGCAGACCTATTTTATGACTTTCATTAATATCTTGTCATCCAGTCCTCATCAACTCCTATCTACCTTTAACTCTCTACTTCGTCCTCCACTACTTCCACCCACTAACTCCCTCACTGCCCAGGAGATCGCCAATCACTTCCGTTATTCAACCCTGCTACCACAGACAAGGTTACTAAACTTTTTTCTAACGCCCACCTAACCATCTGTCCCCTGGACCCTATACCCTCTCAAATACTGCAGTCACCCACTGGCTCTCTCCTACATCCTCTAACTCAAATCTTCAATCTATCCCTCTCTGACATATTCCCCAACTCTCTAAAACATGCACTAGTCACCCCCATACTTAAAAAGCCTTCCTTGGACCCCACCAAACTCCTTGAATACCTGGTCTACAACCAAGTAACCACCTCTTTAAGAATAACCTTCTTGATCCCCTTAAGTCTGGATTTTGCCCTCAACACTCCACAGAAACTGCTCTCCTAAAACTTACAAACTATTTACTAACAGCAAAAACCAATGGACAATATTTTATACTCTTACTTCTGGACCTTTCGACTGCCTTTGATATGATTTACCACCCCCTCCTCAAAAAAAAACTTTACTCCCTTGGTATCTGTGACTGTGGTCTTTGTTGGTTCTCATCCTACCTATCTCACCGCACCTTCAGTGTGATTTACAAATCTACTTCCTCCACTCCTCTTTTTTCTCCATTGGGGTCCCCAAAGTTCTGACCTGGGGGGTGATTGTGCTGGGGATGCTAATCTTGGATGCTGGTAATTGTGCTGGCAGCCCGACTCCTGGTGTCCCCTTTATGAATGATATATACCATGGCGGTGGCATTGTTGGACTGAACCCTGAATGGAAGACCGTGCAACTGATCGGTCCAGTGATCTAGTGCAAACCGAACAGCCCAAAGCTCCAGAATGTTGATGGGCAAAGTCTTTTCCTGAGGAGACAGGAAAATCATTACTAGACTGGCTATTGTATATTGTATATTTTTTTTCTCCCAAAGTGATATTTACACAAGCTTGATATGTAAAAGGGCATGAAAAATACATAGAGAAAATGTATAGGAAATATGAATTAATATATATAAGTATTTGATCCCCTGCTGATTTTGAATGTTTGCCCACTCACAAAGAAATGATCAGTCTAAAAATCAAATGGTAGGTGTACTGTAACAGAGACAGAATAGCAACAACAAATTCAAAAGAAATATATGTCTAACAAATTATGCACCGATTTGCATGTTCATGAGGGAAATAAGTATTTGATCCCCTATACTTCAGCAGGATTCATGGCTACAAGGTGTTTTTCATACAGGTAACAAGCTGAGGTTAGAAGCAGTCTCTTAAAGGGAGTGCTGCTAATCTCATTTTGTTACCTCTGTATAAAAGACACCTGTCTACAGGAGCAATCAAACAATCAGATTCCAAACTGTCCACAACGGCAAAGACCAAAGAGCTGTCCAAGGATGTCAGGGATAAGATTATAGACATACACAAGGCTGAACTGGGCTACCAAATTATTGCCAGGCAGCTTGGTGAGAAGGTGACTACAGTTCGTGCAATCATTCGCAAATGGAAGAAACAAAAAACAATTGTCAATCTCCCTAGGTCTGGTGCAAGATCTCACCTTGTGGCGTGTCAATAATCATGAGAACAGTGAGAAATCATCCCAGAACTACACGTGAGGATCTTGTCAATGATCTCCAGGCAGCTGGACCACGGTCACCAAGAAAACAATTGGTAACAAACTATGCTGACAAGGATTGAAATCCTGCAGTGCCCACAAGGTCCCTCTGCTCAAGAAAGCACATGTCCAGGCCTGTCTGAAGTTTGCCACTGAACATCTGAATGATGCAGTGAAGGACTGGTTGAAAGTGTTGTGGTCAGATGAGACCAAAATCAAGCTTTTTGGCATCAACTCAAATCAACATGTTTGGAGGAGGAGGAATGCTGCCTATGACCCCAAGAACACCATCCCAACTGTCAAACATGGTGGTGGAAACATTCTGCTTTGGGGGTTTTTTTCTGCTAAGGGGACAGGACAACTGCACTGCATCAAAAGGGACGATGGGCAGGGCAATGTACTGTCACATCTTAGGAAAGAACCTTCTTCCCTCAGCCAGGGCATTGATAATGGGTCCAGCATGATAATGTCCCAAAACACGTGGCCAAGGCAACAAAGGAGTGGCTCAAGAAGAAGCACATTAAGGTCCTGGAGTAGCCCAACCAGTCTCCATACCTTAATCTGATTGAAAATCTGTGGAGGGAGCTGACTATTCGAGTTGCCAAACGTCAGCCACCAAACCTTAATGACTTGGAGAGGATCTGCCAAGAGGTGTGGGCCAAAATCCCTCCTGAGATGTATGCAAACCTGGTGGCCAACTACAGGAAACGTCTGACCTCTGTGATTGCCAACAAGGGATTTGCCACCAAGTACTAAGTCATGTTTTGTGACGGGAATCAAATACTTAAAATTTCCCTCATGAACATTAAAATCAGTGCATAATTTGTTAGACATGCATTTCTTTTTAATTTTTTGTTGCTATTCTGTCTCTCAGTGTTACAATATACCTACCATTCAATTTTTAGACTGATCATTTCTTTGTGAGTGGGAAACATTCAAAATCAGCAGGGGATCAAATATTTATTTCCTTCACTGTATATGTGTTTACATACATTACAGTAAATAGGTGGACACCTTTCTATGTATGAAGATGAAACAGATACAGGACTAAAAGGTGAGTACTCCGGTCACAGACATACAGTCATGGCCGAAATTGTTGGCACCCTTGATATTTTTCCTGAAAATCAAGTATTTCACACAAAAAAGGTATTGCATTAACACATGTTTTGCTATACACATGTTTATTCCCTTTGTATGTATTGGAACAAATATAAAACAGAGGCAGAAAAGCAAATATGACATAATGTCACACAAAACCCCAAAAATGGGCTGGACAAAAGTATTGGCACCCTTAACTTAATATTTGGTTGCACACCCTTTGGAAAACATAACTGAAATCAGTCGCTTCCTATAACCATCAATAAGCTTCTGACACCTCTCACCCGGAATTTTGGACCACTCTTCCTTTGCAAACAGCTCCAGGTCTCTCTTATTGGAAGGACACCTTTTCCCAACAGCAATTTTAAGATCTCTCCACAGGTGTTCAATGGGATTTAGATCTGGGCTCATTGCTGGCCACTTCAGAACTCTCCAGCGCTTCTTTGCCATCCATTTCTGAGTGCTTTTTGACGTATGTTTGGGGTCATTGTCCTGCTGGAAGACCCAGGATCTTGGACGCAAACCCAGCTTTCTGACACTGGGCCCTACAGTGCGACCCAAAATCCTTTGGTAATCCTCAGATTTCATGATGCCTTGCACACAGTCAAGGCACCCAGTGCCAGAGGCAGCAAAACAACCCCAAAACATCATTGAACCTCCACCATATTTTACCGTAGGTACTGTGTTTTGTTCTTTGTAGGCCTCATTCCGTTTTCGGTAAACAGTAGAATGATGTGCTTTACCGAAAAGCTCTATCTTGGTCTCATCTGTCCACAAGACGTTTTCCCAGAAGGCTTTTGGCTTACTCAAGTACATTTTGGCAAACTGTAGTCTTGCTTTTTTATGTCTCTGTGTCAGCAGTGGGGTCCTCCTGGGTCTCCTGCCATAGCGTTTCATTTCATTTAAATGTCGACGGATAGTTCGCGCTGACACTGATGCTCCCTGAGCCTGCAGGACAGCTTGAATGTCTTTGGAACATGTTTGGGGCTGCTTATCCACCATCCGGACTATTCTGCGTTGCAATCTTTCATCAATTTTCCTCATCCGTCCACGACCAGGGAGATTAGCTACAGTGCCATGGGTTGCAAACTTCTTGATAATGTTGCGCACTGTGGACAAAGGCAAATCTAGTTCTCTGGAGATGGACTTGTAACCTTGAGATTGTTGATATTTTGCCACAATTTTGGTTCTCAGGTCCTCAGACAGTTCTCGTCTCCTCTTTCTGTTGTCCATGCTTAGTGTGGCACAGACAGACACACAATGCAAAGGTTAAGTGAACGTCTCTCCTTTTTATCTGCTTTCAGGTGTGATTTCTATATTGCCCACACCTGTTACTTGCCCCAGGTGAGTTTACAGGAGCATCACATGCTTGTAACATTCTTATTTATCCGCAGTTGTGAAAGGGTGCCAATACTTTTGTCCAGCCCATTTTTGGAGGTTTGTGTGACATTATGTCGAATTTGCTTTCTTTCCTCCCTTTTTTTGTTTTGTCCCAATACACACAAAGGGAATAAACATGTGTATAGCAAAACATGTGTTAATGCAATACGTTTCGTGAGAAATACATGATTTCCTGGAGAAATATCAAGGGTGCCAACAATTTCGGCCATGACTGTAAATACAATTAAAAATAAAAATGGTAATAAATCAAGAATATAATAATCAGGAACATAAATGAAGGATAAACCATACAGGTTAGTATTGCAATGTGTGGCAAATTGACTGATGAGTATAGCTGGGCCATCCCACATGACAATATCATCTATGTATCTACCATAGTAGATCGATAATGTCATCTATGGTAGACACAAAAGTATTATTCCTAACATATCTAAAGTTACCTATAGTAAGGCACCTAACTTAAAAAATATAATAGCCCCCAGTAGATTATCCATTCCAGCACCCAAGCCTTCATCCAGGTGCCTTATACCCCCAATGGGCATGTTCTAGTGTCGGAAAGCTCACTGCAAGACCTGTGTGTTTATCATACGTGGACAAAAAGAATACACTGTTAAAGGAAAAACACACAGTATACACAATTTCTACAATTGCTCATCCGAATTTGTAGTTCATCGTCTCTCATGCCCCTGAAAAAATACAGCATCCCCCGACATTTTGCTGAATACCATCAAAAACATCCTAAATACCTCCAGGTCTGGGTTTTGAAACCGATCCTTGGCATCCTGCCAGCAGCTGAGAGATTTCACAAGCTATGTGCCCGAGGAACATTTTGGATTTGTTCCTTGGATACTCTCTCACCTGGTGGCCTTAGAGTTGGAAATTTCCACCACATTATAGACACGATTACTAAATATATATATATATATATATGTATATATATATATATATATATATATATATATATACACACATATACACACACACACACACACACACAGTTGTGTTCAAAATAATAGCAGTGTGTTGAAAAAAGTGAATAAAGCTCAAAATCCTTCTAATAGCTTTTATTTCCATACACACAAAGGCATTGAGAACACTACACATTCTATTCCAAATCAAAACATGAAGAAAAATATATCAAATTTGTGTTGTTCCTCTAAAAAAAATTGAAGAAAAGTGAATATTAGACTGTTCAAAAAAATAGCAGTGTTTGTATTCTTCTTTACAAACTCAAACATTCACTATATAAACTGAAAAATGTTTGAAGATTTTGCTTTCCTTTGAATCACTTAATTAATATTTAGTTGTATAACCACGGTTTCTGAAAACTGCTGTACATCTGTGTTGCATGGAGTCAACCAACTTCTGGCACCTGTGAACAGGTATTCCAGCCCAGGATGATTGGACTATATTCCACAGTTCTTCTTGATTTCTTGGTTTTGACTCAGACACTGCATTTTTGATGCCACCCCCACAAGTTTTCTATTGGATTAAGATCCGGGGATTGGGCTGGCCACTCCATAACATCAATCTTGTTGGTCTGGAACCAAGATGTTGCATGTTTACTGATGTGTTTGGGGTCGCTGTCTTGTTGGAACACCCATTTCAAGGGCATTTCCTCTTCAGCATAAGACAGCATGACCTCTTCAAGTATTCTGATGTATTCAAACTGATCCATGATCCCTGGTATGCGATAAATAGGCCCAACACCGTAGTATGAGAAACATCCCCATATCATGATGCTTGCGCAACCATGCTTCACTGTCTTCACAGCGTACTGTGGCATGAATTCAGTGTTTGGGGGTCGTCTGACAAACTGTCTCCAGCCACTAGACCCAAAAAGCAGAATCTTACTTTCATCAGTCCACAAAATGTTGTGCCATTTCTCTTTAGGCCAGTCAATGTGCTCTTTGGCAAATTGTAACCTCTTCAGCGCGTCTTTTTTTCAACAGTGGGGCTTTGAGGGGGCTTCTTGCAGATAGCTTGGCTTCACATAGGCGTCTTCTAATTGTAACAGTACTAACAGGTCACATTAGACCTTCTTTGATCTTCCTGGAGCTGATTGTTGGCTGAGTCCTTGCCATTTTGGCTATTCTTCTATCCATTCGAATGGTAGTTTTTCGCTTTCTTCCACGTTTTTCAGGTTTTGGTTGCCATTTTAAAGAATTTGTGATCATTTTAGCTGAGCAGCCTATCATTTTCTGCATTTCTTTATGTTTTCCCCTCTCCAATCAACTTTTTAATCAAGGTACGCTGTTCTTCTGAACAATGTCTGGAACGACCCATTTTCCTCAGAATTTCAGAGAGAAATGCACTGTAACCAGCATGTACAACATTTGCTGCCTTCCTTCCTTAAATAATGGCAATAATTGGCACCTGTTTTTCAAAGAATGAATGACCTCACTAATAGAACTCCACACTGCTATTATTTTGAACATGCCCCTTTCAATTAGTGATTCAATTACACAGAATCAGCAGCATGCATGTCATGACTGTTGGGTCTGTTGGATTTCTATTACTCTACTACACCTGCTAGTAAATTATTTGCCATGTAGAAATATAATTTCTTCCAAAAACAGTGATTGATCAGGTTAGTGATGTCTGACTGCTATTATTTTGAACACAACTGTGTGTATGTATGTATATATACAGCGGGGCAAAAAAGTATTTAGTCAGCCACCAATTGTGCAAGTTCTCCCACTTAAAAAGATGAGAGAAGCCTGTAATTGGCATCATAGGTAGACCTCAACTATGAGAGACAAAATGAGAAAAAAAATCCAGACAATCACATTGGCTGATTTGGAAAGAATTTATTTGCAAATTATGGTGGAAAATAAGTATTTGGTCACCTACAAACAAGCAAGATTTCTGGCTCTCACAGACCTGTACCATCTTCTTTAAGAGGCCCCTCTGTCCTGCACTCATTACCTGTATCAATGGCACCTGTTTGAACTTTTTATCAGTATAAAAGACACCTGTTCTCAACCAGTCACACTCCAAACTCCACTATGGTGAAGACCAAAGAGCTGTCGAAGGACACCAGAAACAAAATTGTAGACCTGCACCAGGCTGGGAAGACTGAATCTGCTATAGGCAAGCAGCTTGGTGTGAACAAATCAACTGTGGGAGCAATAATTACAAAATGGAAAACATACAAGGCCACTGATAATCTCCCTCGATCTGGGGCTCCACGTAAGATCTCACCCCGTAGGGTCAAAATGATCACAAGAACGGTGAGCAAAAATCCTAGGATCACACGGGGGGACCTAGTGAATGACCTGCAGAGAGCTGGGACCAACGTAACAAAGGCTACCATCAGTAACACACTACGCCGCCAGGGACTCAGATCCTGCAGTGCCAGACGTGTCCCTCTGCTTAAGCCAGTACATGTCCGGGAACGTCTGACGTTTGCTAGAGAGCATTTGGATGATCCAGAAGAGGACTGGGAGTATGTCATATGGTCAGATGAAACCAAAATAGAACTGTTTGGTAGAAACACAACTCGTCGTGTTTGGAGGAGAGAGAATGCTGAGTTGCATCCAAAGAACACCATACCTACTGTGAAGCATGGGGGTGGCAACATCATGCTTTGGGGCTATTTCTCTGCAAAGGGACCAGGACGACTGATCCATGTACAGGACAGAATGAATGGGGCCATGTATCGTGAGATTTTGAGTGCAAACCTCCTTCCATCAGCAAGGGCATTGAAGATGAAACATGGCTGGGTCTTCCAACATGACAATGATCCCAAACATACCGCTGGCCAACGAAGGAGTGGCTTCGTAAGAAGCATTTCAAGGTCCTGGAGTGGCCTAGCCAGTCTCCAGATCTCAACCCCATAGAAAACCTTTGGAGGGAGTTGAAAGTCCGTGTTGCCCAGCGACAGCCCCAAAACATCACTGCTCTAGAGGAGATCTGCATGGAGGAATGGGCCAACATACCAGCAACAGTGTGTGCCAACCTTGTGAAGACTTACAGGAAACGTTTGACCTCTGTCATTGCCAACAAAGGATATATAACAAAGTATTGAGATGAACTTTTGATATTGACCAAATACTTATTTTCAACCATAATTTGCAAATAAATTCTTTCCAAATCAGCCAATGTGATTGTCTGGATTTTTTTTCTCATTTTGTCTCTCATAGTTGAGGTCTACCTATGATGCCAATTACAGGCCTCTCTCATCTTTATAAGTGGGAGAACTTGCACAATTGGTGGCTGACTAAATACGTTTTTGCTCCACTATATATATATATATATATATATATATATATATATATATATATATATATATACACACACACACACACACACTCAATAGGTTTTTCACAACCCCCTTCCTCCCCTTTTTTTGTCTCCAGGTTCACAAATTTTACATACATTACTATAATGAGGGTGGCAGGTCTATATCTTTATCTGGGTCATACTTTTTATCTCCTATATCCCTATAGAAACAAAAAGCGTGAAGGACTTTAAAGGTGCTCATATACTCTCGGGGTGAAAAACTTTGACACACTATATGTATAAAAATATTTTATTACACAAAATAAAATTACACATACACACCCTCCCATAAAGTCAAGTAGGTTTGGTGCATGAGCAGTGGCATATCTCAACACACCGAATAAGTTCTGATGACACACGCCGGAATCGGCGTGGTCTGCCATGAGGGGAGGAGAAACCTTTCTGCCCCTATATAATCCAGTATGGGACATGAGTTTGGACTGATGCTGATCCTTGGAAGAGAGGTAAATGTAGGAAAAGACAGAGGTGGGTGGTGTACTTGTTTGGCAGTGTGGTGACCAATCAAGCTGTAGTAATTTGAACCGGACCTGAGTATATATGCCCTTGTGTCTCTTCATAGAGTTATACTACCTACTTGGACTTGGCTTTTTGTTTCCCCATGAAGGGTGGATTAATGCTTTGGAACATCTGACAGCTATCAAGTTATATACTATCTTGCCAATAATTTGTGGGCCAGTTGTTTCTCTAACTTGAAGGTGTATAATAATTAAGTGTTCTTGCATGGCAAGACCACTTACTGTTATCTCACATATATATTCTTATTCATATAGCCAAATTTACCACCCTAACTCATCCCACAGTTTTTACACTACATAGACAGTAATATACCAAAACCTGCGGATTGTTGCCGATTGGTGTGCCATTACTTTGTGGAACGTTTCGCCGAATGGTTCACAAAATATTGGCGTTTTTGTGGTGAAATTGGTCCCATAGGAATGAATGGCGAAATGTTCAAAACTAGAGTGGGAGCTAACAAAAGCTAGAGTGTGAGCTGAAAAATCAGGACATGATTTCTAAACTGCCATCGCTCCCTCATTTTCAAGCCCACCTACACAAATCTTATATCAAAACGTTCAGCTATCCCTGCTGCCACTAAAAATGTCCACGGCTAAGCCATAATCCTGATAGTTTTCACAATATGACCATTTGTTTGCAACTCATGCTGTCCATTGACCTTTTCACAGTTACTCCAGCCACTCCAACCACACAACAGTTACTCAAGCCACTCCACCCAGTTACTCCGCCCACTCCAGTTGTAGACTACTGGTGGAGGCAAGAACACTTCACACAATTTCCCCAGACATTGTAGCTTTTCTAGTTTTGTTATTAACATTCTGCTGAAGTAATCTGAGAAGGATAGATAATGATTGTATTTACTGGAGTATATTGGAGACAGAAATACTTTTTTTGTGTTAAATCCCTAGGATGATAGCTAAGAACTAGGAATTTCCTTTTCCTTGGGCAGTGTGGTGTGCGGGCCCCTGTGTTTGCCTTGTCCCCGGGGGTAATTCATATTATTAGAATTATATAGATTTATGTCAGTCATAACAAAGTTAATTTATATTATCTAAATTTTCATGTGACGTAAAGAACTGGTTTTGGAATATACTGTTCTATGATCCCTTCTGTATTCACAGTGTTTTCCTTTCCTTTGGTCCCCTGAAGCAGTCAACTCGGAGAAACGCGTTGGCACTGACCATCATATCACCACCCCAACCTTTAGGTCAGGGCTCGGTATTGTTAACTAAAGGAAAGTGTGATATGGGATTCACTGTACTGAAGGGTACATTTTCCTACTTGATTTTAAGGGAGGGTATGTATGTGTCATTTTATTATGTGTAATAAAATCTAATAATGTTTATACATATAGTGTGTCAAAGTTTTTTATCCTGAGAGTATATAAGCACCCTTAAAATCCTTCACGCTTTTTGTTTCTATCTGTATATGTTCATACTTCGACGTGGTGCTGATGGATCTGACATACCAATTGTAAATATCTCCTATATCCCACTACCATGGTCTTCAAGCAACCTGTAAGTATACATAGTTTTCAGTTTTTTCATAATGTACAACTGTATTCACTCATCTATGTACAGTATATTTCATCAGATAAGACTGTCCCATTGGAACCATTAGGCAACTCCCCAGCGATTACATATCTATTTTTATTACTAGTTTTCATAGGCCCATTGATCCCTTTTATTGCTCATTTCTTATTGCCAAGTTTGTGGTCATCTTGATTACCGTATTTTTTGCTCCATAAGACGCACTTTTTTCCCCCCAAAAAAACGGGGGGAAAATGTCAGTGTGTCTTATGGAGCGAATATGGAGCGGCCGGTCCGTTATTCCCACCGCAGCCGCCGTGTCAAAATACCGGTCCGGCCGCTCGTCTCTTCTCTGCAGCAGAAACCGTTCCTTGGTCCAGCGCTGTACAGGGTTCCGGCGCTGACTTCTTTAGTGTGGGCACTCGACTGTGACAGCCGGGTGCCCACTACGCATGCGCAAGAAGTGCTGCGCTTTGTAAATGGTATGGCGTCTTCCCGGAAGGTCCCAGAAGACTCCAGACCAATCACAAAGCGCAGTGCTTCTCGCGCATGCACAGTGGGCACCCGGCTGCCCACACTAAAGGGTGGACAACTCCGCGGAAGTGGGAGCGGGTACCTGTCAAATTCAGGTACCCGCTCCCCCTCCCTCCCCATAGGTCCACAGTCTCTGGTCATCCCCTGTACTGTCTGCAGTCTCTTGGTCATCTCCTGTACTGTCTGCAGTCTCTTGGTCATCCCCTGTACTGTCCGCAGTCTCTTGGTCATCCCCTGTACTGTCCGCAGTCTCTTGGTCATCCCCTGTACTGTCCGCAGTCTCTTGGTCATCCCCTGTACTGTCCGCAGTCTCTTGGTCATCCCCTGTACTGTCCGCAGTCTCTTGGTCATCCCCTGTACTGTCCGCAGTCTCTTGGTCATCCCCTGTACTGTCCGCAGTCTCTTGGTCATCCCCTGCACTGTCCGCAGTCTGATGGTCATTCCCTGTACTGTCCGCAGTCTCTGGTCATCTCCTGTACTGTCCGCAGTCTATTGGTCATTCCCTGCACTGTCCGCAGTCTCTTGGTCATCTCCTGTACTGTCCGCAGTCTCTCGGTCATCTCCTGTACTGTCCGCAGTCTCTCGGTCATCTCCTGTACTGTCCGCAGTCTCTTGGTCATCCCCTGTACTGTCCGCAGTATTTGGTCATCTCCTGTACTGTCCGCAGTCTCTTGGTCATCTGCTGTACTGTCCGCAGTCTCTTGGTCATCCCCTGTACTGTCCGCAGTCTCTGGTCATCCCCTGTACTGTCCGCAGTCTCCTGGTCATCCATTGTACTGTCCGCAGTCTCTTGGTCATCCCCTGTACTGTCCGCAGTCTCTTGGTCATCCCCTGTACTGTCCGCAGTATTTTGTCATCTCTTGTACTGTGTCCGCAGTCTCTGGTCATCCCCTGTACTGTGTCCGCAGTCTCTGGTCATCCCCTATACTGTGTCCGCAGTCTCTGGACATCCCCTATACTGTGTCCGCAGTCTCTGGTCATCCCCTGTACTGTGTCCGCAGTCTCTGGTCATCCCCTGTACTGTGTCCGCAGTCTCTGGTCATCCCCTGTACTGTGTCCGCAGTCTCTGGTCATCCCCTGTACTGTGTCCGCAGTCTTTGGTCACCCCCCGTACTGTGTCCGCAGCCTCTGGTCATCCCCTGTACTGTGTCCGCAGCCTCTGGTCATCCCCTGTACTGTGTCCGCAGCCTCTGGTCATCCCCTGTACTGTGTCCGCAGCCTCTGGTCATCCCCTGTACTGTGTCCGCAGCCTCTGGTCATCCCCTGTACTGTGTCCGCAGCCTCTGGTCATCCCCTGTACTGTGTCCGCAGCCTCTGGTCATCCCCTGTACTGTGTCCGCAGTCTCTGGTCATCCCCTGTACTGTGTCCGCAGTCTCTGGTCATCCCCTGTACTGTGGCCGCAGTCTCTGGTCATCTCCTGTATTGTGGCCGCAGTCTCTGGTCATCTCCTGTACTATGTCTGCACTCTCTGGTCATTTCCTGTACTATGTCTGCAGTCTCTGGTCATCTCCTGTACTATGTCTGCACTCTCTGGTCATTTCCTGTACTATGTCTGCAGTCTCTGGTCATTTCCTGTACTATGTCTGCAGTCCATTGGTTCAGAATATTTTTTTTCTTGTTTTCCTCCTCTAAAACCTAGGTGCGTCTTATGGTCAGGTGCGTCTTATGGTGCGAAAAATATGGTAATTATTACCATTTTTATTATTACTTTTATTTATGCCTGTGACCTGAGTACTCACCTTTAGTCCTGTATCTGTTCCATCTTCATACATAGAAAGGTGTCCACCTATTTACTGCAATGTATATAACCACATATACAATTATGTATATTCTTGATAGATTCCTAAACATATTAATTAATATTTCTAATATATTTTAGATTTATTTTTCATACCCTTTTACATATCAGCCTTGTGTAAATATCACTTTTTTTAAATTTTATCTTTTCCCCCCCAATCTTGTATACAATAGCCATTCCAGTAATGATTTTACATATATAATCATATAAGGGCTTTGTCCCTTTAAAATTCCGATTATGGGCAGCCCGATCCTTTGTTAAATATGTAGCAGTCCCCCTCTGTCCATCAGCTTGACAAAGGAGCACGCCTGTGCCTACGATCCCCAGTGCGCATGCTCAGTTAACGCATCCCATCACGATGCCTTGTGACATCATCACGCCGGCGTGCGGTTCATGTGCGCCTTATCGCGGACTTCCGGGTTCCATCTTTCTGCTGGACACAAGCTTAGAATAACCCATTTTGGTGGCCAGCACCTACGGCGGTAACACACTGCTACCCTGGGAAGTCTACCCCCCCATGATGGACTTGATATGCCTTTTATCCACCTTCATCTTGTAAGTGTTTTAACTTTAACTTTTCTGGAGGCAAGAACACTCTCACCTGAACTGTATGTAAGATTAGACCCAGATATTCCAAACCCTATAAGGACTCCAGCGCTGACTTCTCCAGACTGGATGCTCAAACAGATCATCCAGACACCCCAGGATATACACTCCACGAGTTCTCAACGAGCCCAGCACTGGCCCAAAAAGCAAAGCCACAAACTAAATGTTGCTCATCCCTTGCAAACCGTAGAAGTCTTTGATGTGCAGAAAAAATGGGCACATGGAGATATGCATGTCTGATGTCTGCGGCGGATGGACAGATCCCAAAGAGGATTACTTAACTGATTACTTTTCTATCAGTAGCAACCTAAAGTCAGAGGAAACCATTTCAGAAAGGGACTGCACTAGAATCTTCTGGGCTTGAGACACAGATAGACCCAGAGCCTCCTCAGTCTCAGAGTTCTCAGATGCAGAACCCTCTGCCTGACCTTTCTCAATTTCCACCCCAGCTACTTCCTCTTCAATATCTACCCATTGTTCCTCCACTGTCAGAGGGGGACCAGGTGAAGGGGACCTTCCTGCTTTCTGCCACTCTCAGCCATGAAAGCAATCATCCTAGCAATCTTGCCTTCCAGGCCTGTCAATGCCTCAGCCAAGTCATTCTCAGTGACGCTAAGGCTGACTCGCTTGAGGTATGTTCAAAGCCAGACAAACACAGTGGTTTAGATGCACCTGATACTTCTGGGCTATTGGGAGATGGGAAGACAACTAGAGTCCTCTGGACCTAATGGCGGTGCATTTGTGTCCCACCGGCTGTGTGACGATCACGGCGTCAGACCCCAGCCCTTCTCACCAAACTCGTGACCGAAGGACTTGCCAATCTAAAACCGTGATGTCACGTGCTTAACAATGCCACGCCCAGCTGCACCCTGCACAAAGATTTTCCAGCTCACTGGACCACAATTGATGTACCGGCAGCCTAAGCATAATTGTTACTGGGTCAGGTTAATTACGTAATTAACCCTTCACACTGCCACCACCTACTTTTTGTACTGAGAAAGAGGAAACTCGGCAATATCAGCAACAACACTATGATGGTTGAAATAATCGTCTGTATACCACTGTCACCGCAGGCAGGTTATACAGAGGGTTAAACACACACAGTAGCGCTCTTCAGCGGCAGGAATTGGTCATTTGCATTAAAGAGCTTTAGAAACAGTTCAACACATTCAGAAAGTAAGATTTATTACTAAAAGGTCAAAAGGGTGCAATAAAAATATCTCAAGAAAAAGATGTAGCAAATTATATATATATATATATATATATACACACATACATACATACATACACACACACACACACACATACATACACACACACACACACACACACACACACACACACAGAGAACAAAGGCACATCAAAGAGATAACAGAAAGGAGTTTAAAGGGTTAAAGTGCTTGCCAGTCAGCCTTGGTTTAAGCAGTTTCAAGTCTTATGAGCCCAAAATGATTTTTCTTGTCTCTCACTGTCAGTTTCGATGTTAAAAAAACAGGAGACTCTTCTCTTCTCCTTCACAGCTCAACTCAGCCTAGCTTTTCTAGCAAATCCACAGGGTGTCTCCCTGGAGCAGTAAACCAATCATCCCCTTTTGGGAAGGGTGGTGTAGGTGGAGCCCTAAGTTATGACTAGAAACTCTCGTAGCTGCTATTATGATTAATAACTCATTCTCGGGGCATTTGGCAGCCTGGGCACTAGTAAATTAATACTCAGCAGCATCTGCGGAATGGTTAGAGATGAAACATGTCATATAAACTTGAATGGTTCAGGAGATATACTTTCCTGCCCTTCTATATATGCCAGTTGGTAAGGTAATATACCAAACGATTTGTATTAACGTGACCAATCTGACGATATGCCTGGTTTTTATGTAAGCCTCTCATATTCCAAGATATGAAATCATAGGGGAAAATGGATGTTGAATGTGGTGTCTTATTTTATGCCTTCTCTGGAATGTCTTTTTACTCCCGTGAAGGACTTGGTTTATGCTTTTACGATATCTCAGATTGCACAGCGACCAGACAGCTAGGCGCCAGCTCTGTTGGGGTTTTATAGCTCGGAGATCTCCTGCTGTGTCTGGTTTGCCTGTGACCTCTATTATAACCACATGCCACTCAACAGCAAGGGAGGGGGATGATTGGAGGAGAAATCCTGCTCTGGGATGGAGAGAGGTGAGACAACATGGAAAATTCTTAACAAAATGGAGGTCCGCATCCATCTCTGTGGGCACGACTGCTACAGGCTGCACTCCCCCCACTCCACTTTCTGGAAGACATTCCTTTAAGTGTACAGGCTCCACAGAAAGAGCTTTGCTAAATAACTCAAACAGAACAAATGCTGCAATAATTCAGTAATGCAGGCAATATTGTTAAATATGCAACTATGCCAGTTATGCAGGCACCGAATCTTCAGGCCGCCAGCATCCATCCAGAGTACTCATGTGCCCCTAAGCTAGCCTGCTCTGTGTCTCCTCCTTGGCTGCTTCCAGCCTCTCAAAAGGCCAACTGCTGAGCGGCTTCACACATGAGATGGAAACACTGCTATTTCTGGGCCGCGTTGCATGTGTGGGCCACATGCATGCCCACACACATGCACTTAGACCATGCTCTTATGTCATCCGTGTCCCAAAGACGGCCTGAAACTCAGAAAACAATGTAAGAGCTACAGCCACCCCTCTACAGGCCAGAACACAGCAATAAAGCCAGGTCTTAGGCAACAATAAGGTGAGAGAGACCATCCCTATCATCCCCAGTACTCTGCCACAAGAGCTCCTTGGAAGCAGGACACTAAGACAGCCAGAACATCTTACAGGGACCCTGATAAAGAAAAAGTTTACCTTTCAATCCCATTGCAGGACCCTGTCACAAGACAGGGACCAGTCTTCACCCATCAAGGCAGGTTATGTCACAAAGGACCCTCAGGGACACTATCTCCCTTGCTGTGGGGTCCACTGCCCTGGACCTGTACAGCACACTGCCATAAAACACCTTTGTCAGTCCTAAACTGCACAGGCTTTCGTAATGCAGGGTACGGCACCAAAAGGTCACATTACAGGCAATTCCTGCCGATCTTCCATTATGTCCTAGTGCAACCTTGGTACCATCCATTTCAGCATCAAGAATGGATCTGATCATCTAGTCCCTTGATCCCTACTGGAACCATTTTGAGGCTATTGGTAACCTATAGTTGATGCATAACCCAGCTCTGTGTCCCATTATGTACAATAAAGAAAGAGAAACTTTGACCTGTAAAGTCAATTTCTTGGAGTACAGTACAGGACCACAGACAACCTATTCATACACCATGGGTTATAGACTCATACTTTCAGGTGCCTGAACACTGGCCAGAAAGGTGTTTAAGGAAACCCCTTTCTGGGGCACCTCCCCTATAACTCTACCCCACTCAGTTTCTTAGCCAGCAATGCCAGAGTAACAAGGAGAGTAAGGGAGGGTGTCCTGTACCCTCCAAGATATGAAATTTACAGGTAAGTCAAAATGCCTCTTATTTTAACAGTACAGGACATAGACACCTTATTTTTAGTCACCTTAGTCTTCCATGGGACATTCCAGAGCAATGAATACAATGGTGAATACAACTAGGCAACAGAACTCTGCCAAGAGACCCAAAAACAACAGGTATAAAACCCAGGTTCAGAGTGTCGCTGCAAGAACTTTACGGCGCTGACAGCTGCATCAGAAGACTGAACATTTACACTGGTAAATCTTTGAAAAAGGATGAACAGAAAAGCAGGTGGTGGCATTACAGAGATGTGGGACAGAAACTTGGAGCCTAAAGGCCAAGGATGCTTCAACAATGTGCTATTTGAGCACAGACATGAAGGCCATTGGAAAGGCTACTTTCCAAAAAATATATAATAAATTAGTGCGTGAACCTATATATCTTCTTTAACTTCTCATATAGGTGTCCGTTTATGACACAGAGAATAGCTGCAATTCAGAGGATCGCAGCTATTCTCTGGTCATTCACAGTTTATGACACTCAGCAGAACATGTTCAGCCCTTCACTGGAGATCTGTGTTCTCCCTCCAGATTCTCCAGCCCATACCGCAAACTAAGCAGAGATAATTTACCTCTGCTTAGTAAACTGATCTTTTACTGTAATCTCACGAGATTATAGTAAAATGAGCCGTTTTGCAGCGCTTGGAGACCGTTCTCCAGCATTTGGAGACAGTTCTCCCTTCGTTCGGAGAACTGCTTCATAAAAGACATTCACAGGAGAACTGTGTTCTCCGAGAATGCCGGAGAACTGAGCAGCGATCTATTACTGCTGGTTCATAAACGGACACCATAATGTGAAAAAAATTTGAAAAATCCACCACCAAATGAATTGAATTCACTCACCAGAGATCCATGCTGGTGAGACAACAACCAGCTATAATCGCTTGTGCTGTGGGAGCAATGATCTGCAGCAACACACATCAGCTGATGAGAAATCCTTGAAATAGTAATTGGTTCCTCAAAGATACTTCCAAATAGCACTTACTCCTCAGGTACTCAGAAACTCCTTCAAATAGCACGTATTCCTCATATAACCAGAATGGGACATGGAGTAAGAAAAAAAGGAATCGTCATAGTGTAAAACCATCCAGGCTTTAATGAATACAAAACGTGTTTAAAACTACTCACATAGATCAGTGTCAGAGCCGACACTAGCATTACAGGCATATACAATCACTATGACAGGTATTGCTCAAGTCTAAACAGACAACGGAAGCTCACTCGTATGTGGTGACATCTCCTCCGAGGCCCCACCCTACACGTTTCATCATCCAGGAGTGAACTCCTCTAAGCTACTTTAAGCAAAATCAAACACACATCAAAAAGTACAATTTATACATGTTTGGAGTATACTACATCCCTCCAAGAGCAATTACAGATTTTACTCTTTTTTTCACAAGTCTTATAATAGATGGGTCGCTAGCAACATTTTTTTTTTTTTTTTGTAAAAACAAACCGTTTTTTATTTCTCCAAATGGCCAATAAAACAGCTTATCTTCAGCATTCAAACAATCACAGCCATTTTCAGGAATGTGTGCATTGGGAGCATTGTGATTGGACTTTTCCCATCACAGGATGTAAAGATTCTGCCTGCTCCAGATGTCCACAGAAAGGTCACCACAGCCCAGCAGCTTGTCAGCAACCAAAAAGCTCATAGTTCTCTTTCTCTCTGTCCTGTTAGACACAACTCCTCTCGAACACCTGCTGGCTGTTTCTTGCCCCCTTCAGTTCTCTCTCACAGGTGGGTTAACCCTGTAAGGTCCAAGGTGCCTGTAGTCAGGGTTCGCGATCTCCCAAGTCTCTGAATTCCGGGACCAAATATCAGGACTAAATAATCCTGGGAACACTGCAAATCAGTTTTCCCTCTTAATCGAACCCCTCACTCTGCATGGCTAAAAATCCCTGAGTAATCCAAGCTACTTATTTTGTCATCCCACTTAAAGGGACCACAACCCAAACAGTGACACACATCTCCCATCCAGGACTGATCCCTGGAATAAATTAGGCTATACTTTGAAATCTCACAAAGCCTTCTTGATGCATTCATGAAACCCTCTGTTGGCTATGATCTGACCATACACCCCTTCTTTAGGCTGCTCACCCCAAAACCCTGGTGGTTTCTCTTTGGAGTCTAAATGACAATGTATTTCCCGATTCTTGCTGCTCTAAATTCATTACACAGGATAAAGGATTTTATGCTGCTAATTAAACTCATCCTTTAAAGACTTAAAAAGGAAAGGGCATTTTATATGCATCAGCTCTTAAATAAAGTATTCTCTTGAATCTACACACAAAAGAAATCTGAACTCTCGTAATGCTTCTTGATCTGCCAAGTCCCAGGAGAGACCCAATGTGTTTGTTTTGAGTCCCATTCCCTTATAGCAAGAGACAAAATGAGAAAAAGTAATTAAATGGCCAACAAATGTGAAAAACATTTAGCCTGGAACCTTCATCCTAGACCCCCAAGACCTATATTTTATTACCGTAGCAAAAAACACTAGAACACTAGGTCTTCTCTGAAGGCCGCCTCACCACCTGCCCCCTGGACCCTGTCCCCTCACAACTCCTACGGTCACCCTCTTCTTCCATCCTACGCTCCTTCACTCACATCTTTAATCTTTCCCTCTCTACTGGCACCTTCCCCTCCCCTCTAAAGCACGCGCACATCACTCCCATACTTAAAAACCGTCCCTGGATCCCACCGATTTGAACAACTTAAGACCCATCTCCCTGCTGCCATTTACATCTAAACTCCTAGAGCGTCTAGTCTATAATCTCCTGAGTTCCCACCTCACCGACAAAAACCTCCTCGATCCCCTACAGTCTGGCTTCCACCCCCTACACTCCACCAAAACTGCCTTACTCAAACTCACCAACGACCTGCTAACCGCCAAAACCAATGGCCACTATACAGTACTCCTACTTCTTGACCTCTCTGCGGCTTTTGACACGGTCGACCACCCCCTTCCTCCTCAATAAACTACACTCTCTTGGCCTTAGAGACTCCGCTCTCTCCTGGCTCTCCTCCTATCTATCACAGCGCTCCTTCAGTGTTACCTATAACGCTGCCACCTCCTCTTCGCTCCCTCTCTCTGTTGGGGTCCCTCAAGGCTCTGTCCTCGGGCCCCTTCTCTTCTCCATCTACACCTCCTACCTTGGCCAACTGATAAATTCCCACGGCTTCAATTACCATCTCTATGCTGACAACACACAAATCTATCTCTCTACCCCTCACCTCACCCCTTCAGTCTCCGCCCGTATCACAAGCCTACTAAGCGACATTCAGCCCCAGGTCCAATCGCTGACAAACTCATGTAGACTTCACCTCCGCAACATCTCCAGGATACCACCGTTCCTAACCTTGGAAACCACTAAACAACTCATTTACTACCTTATCATATCATGCCTCGACTACTGTAACTCCCTCCTCACTGGCCTACCTCATCGCAAGCTATCCCCACTTCAGTCTATCATGAATGCAGCAGCCAGACTCATCCACCTTACTAACCGTTCCGTATCTGCCACCCCTCTCTGCCAATCCCTCCACTGGCTTCCAATTGCCCAACGGATAAAATTCAAAACACCAACACTGACGTATAAAGCCGTTCATAATACTGCCCCAAATTACATCACCAATCTTGTCTCCAAAAATCACCCAAAACGTACTTTCCGCTCCTCACAAGACCTCCTACTCTCTAGCTCCCTTGTCTCCTCCTCCCATGCTCACCTCCAGGACTTCTCCAGGGCTTCCCCCATCCTCTGGAACTTCCTACCCCAATCCATCAGACTATCGCCTACTCTGCTCACCTTTAGGCGCACTCTGAAAACCTCTCTCTCAGGGAAGCCTACCCCACCCTCAGCTAATACTTAACTCCTCTACTCGTCCAACCATCCCATCCCCCACAGCTATTTCCTCCTGTACCACTATCCCCTCCCTCCTAGATTGTAAGCTCCAAGGAGCAGGGCCCTCGAACCCCTCTTGTATTGATTTGTACTGTTACTGTACTGTCTCGTGTACTGTCTCTCACTATACTGTAAAGCGCTGAGCAAACTGTTGGCGCTATATAAATCCTGTATAATAATAAAAAATAATAATATGTAGGGATTTCATCCGCATTTCTTTATTATACACTGCTTTACAGCCTACACTCTTCAAAAATCCAAGATAAAAGGAAACTTTAAATGAAACTATGTATTCATATAGCTATTGACCTCTAGGCATTCTTCTACAGATGCTTAACTGATGGCAAACTTCTTTCTTTCTGCTAATATTTAAGGTCTAAAGTCTGGGTGGTCTATCTCCAAGGCACCCTATGCTCATCAAAAGACTTTATTTTTAGTAATCAATAATACCTGGACTACAGTTATATCAGTACACAATTTTTGTGTTTATTACAAACATAAGATAATCAAATTTATAGAGGTACCTCTAACCTTCTACTCATTTTTGTCCTCCAAAATAGCTGCACCTCCAATTTAGGTACATTTCGCCCCTGTAATAGAGTTATCAGCGGACCAAGAAGTCAGCTCAGTTGTCCATGAAACCAAACCCCTCCTTCTTATACCAGCTTCTCAGCTACTACTCTTGTGGTTGTTTTCTTAAGTTTGGTACCCAAGTACATCTTTCTCCAATTTTGTTATTTGTACCAACATGATTGTACCATAATTGCAAGCTCCTCCCCAGCCCCACTCCAAAAATCTGTCAAAGAGATGTGCAATGTGCACCCAGGTAAATGACACACTGTTCGGCAATCACACTCTTTGTGACAGACCACCCTATCTGTCCTAAAAATCATCCCCTTGACAGCTAGAGGAAATATTATGCACCAGCATTGATACTCCTGTTCCGATATCCCCAACCTCAATCAAACAGGCATATTTATTGAGGTGCATCAGCTAGGGGCTAGCCTCTAAAACTTTTCCCCTTGCCCCATCTTCGAACTGCGATCCAGCTACCCACCTCAGGATCCTGCACTTTCATTTCTCCATTCTCCTCTATACACCAAGTTGAAAATTCTTCACGGAGTAGCAAGCTGATTTTTAGGATCCAGAATCTGGGCTTTTAAACAAACCACTTGCTCACATCTTAGACAATATTTACCCCCCCCCCCCCATCAAGAAGCACATAAAGCACATACATGGAGCAGAACATGCATCGGACTGCATCTCCATGGAAGATATAATTGCTTCTAGCTTGTGGGGATAAGCAAAGTCAATAAGCAATACTGTTTTAAAATAATAATAAAAATGTGAAAAATATACAAATCACAAATAATAGCGCAAACCAAATCACACAACTAAATATAACCACCACCAAATAAGTGCATATTAATAGTGCAAACAAAAAATCAAATAGGGAATCTCAATATAGTCCATTCAGAAAAGTCCATATAAACATGATCCTCAGTAAATGAAGTAATGAGATCCTCCTTCATAAGCAATGGGTTATTCAGTGCTCAAAAACACCCCATCAAAATGCACACTCACCCTGTGCTAGTAATTAACTAGCATGTCAGTATATATCCAGCATTCACCAAACAGACTTCAATGGACGATCCTCATGTGTTGGTAATTACTCAGCATACTACTGTGTATCCACCATATCACCAAACAAACTCCAGAGAAGATCCTCTCATATCCAGATTAGCACATCTGGGTAAAGAAAATACTCGCCATAGTGCAGTATCATCCAACAAATTTATTGCCAAACAAACCCCCCTTAAAATCACACTCACAATGAGCAAATAAAAACAAGGTGTTTTGTTATATCAGAGCTCCAGTCTCTGCATCCTGTGTCTCACCAGCCAGCCCGTATTCAAGAAGGTAATAGTGCAATCACGTGATCCGGACACGTGCATCAGCATAAGTAGTGACGTCACAGGAAGGCCACACCCTGACGCGTTTCGTCCAATGACCAAAAAAGAAAAACAATACTTAATCCCAAGTGTAAGTAGGATTCCTATTATTTATACCCTCCCCAAGGTCCACAAGAATAATGAGAATCCACCAGCTCGACCTATTGTGAATGGTATTGGTTCAGTATCCGCAAGATTGGGCCAATATTTGGATGTATTTTTGCAATCAAGTGTGTCATCTACTAAGGCCTACTTACAAGACACTAAACATCTGCTCAAATTTCTCTCTGAGGTCCAGGTCATGGGTCATTCAGGATTATATTTGGTGACAGCGGATGTATCATCCCTCTATACCATTATACAGCATGATGATGCTCTCTTAGCACTTAATTGGGCTTTGAGTAAGAGGGATGACTTACCATTTAATCAAAATGTTTTTGAGGGATACTTTGGAGTTTTGCTTATCTCATAACTACTTTGAGTTTTGCTTATCTATAATCACAGTTTTTTCTCCCAGAAGAGAGGCGTAGCAATGGGAGCTCGCTTTGCACCCAGTATTGCAAACCTGTTCATGGTAGAATGGGAGGACAGATTTGTCTTCAACCATCAACATGAGCAGGTATTGCTATACAAGAGATTTATAGATGATATGTTTATGATCTGGGCTGGGGATGAAGAAGGATTAGTTGGTTTCTTGGAAGGTTTGAATAATAATCCGAACAATATTAGGCTGGATTACCAATACAGCACTGAAGCAGTACATTTCTTGGATCTTACTATTTTGAGGGTGAATGATAAGCTGCTCACCAAAACGTATTTAAAGCCCACTGACAGGAACAGTTATTTGCCAATAGTTAGTGGTCATCACCCCCATTGGTTAAGGAATATCCCTAAGGGTCAGATTATAAGAGTGAGGAGGAATTGCAGTCAGGTTAGTGCATTTCGTGCTCAAGCGGATATTCTGGTTGAAAGATTTGTGGATAAGGGTTATAAGGCTGATCAACTTGAGGGTATAGTGGACCAGGTTCAGCTTATTCCCAGGGGCCAGTTGCTGGCGGATAAGCCAAAACGGGTCACAGATAATAGACATCAGTGGGGGTTTATTTCTAATTACCATATACAATATAAGGCGGTTGAGGATATTTTTCAGAAACACTGGCATGTTTTGAAGCTTGATAAGATATTAGGGAGTGTTATCCCAGAGAAACCAGTGTTTATTATAGGAAGGTGCCCACTATTGGTGATATAATTGTTCAAAAAATTTTGGATCCAAGGGTTTTGAATATGTTTAGTAATAAAAAAGGCTTTTATTCATGTAGGAGGTGCACTGCATGTAATGTGGTTAAACATAAATTTAGGGGATTGGTCAGATTCACCTCTAATTCTAATCAAAGGGAATTTGATATTTCCTCCTTTCTTACTTGCAACTCTACCCATGTAGTATATGGTTTAGAATGTCCTTGTGGCCATATTTACATTGGAAGGGCTAAGCGACAGCTTAAGGTTAGGGTATTTGAACATATAAGAATATCAGTAAGGGGTATAAGTACCATAGTGTATTTTTACACTTTAAGAGATACCATAATTGTGATCCAACTAATATCAAATTCTGGGCCATTGAATAGTTAATGCCAAAATAACTAAAGCGTGGAGGGGTTCTAATAGAGTTAGGGAACTGTCAAAATGTGAAACGAAATGGATTTGACTGAGGCTTTATCTCCTGGGGGTCTAAATGTCGAACTGGACTTGTTTGGAATTGTTTTATAAGTGATTTATGATTAATTTGTTCATGTTATATGGTTTATTATACAAGTTGTATGTTCTGTTTTTTTATTGATTTATATTTATATTATTTTAATCTTTATTGCAATATTATTTATGTAATTTTGGAATGTATTTATATAAAATATTTTTTATTATTTAGCTTAATTTTGAATATATTCTTTAATTATGTTTATATTGGTGCTATAATTAATTTTGAACACATGATGGTGCTATTGTGATCAGGTGATCTGGAGTTCATTTAGATTGAATTCTTCCTAGTGATAATGATGCACCCTCAGGTGTTTTTTGAGATTGGGCCAATTAGGAGACATTTGGGTCTATATAAGTGCTCTTTATGGAGAGCTCACCATTCCCTCGGAAGAAGTCATTGGACGAAACGCGTCAGGGGGTGGCCTTCCTGTGACGTCACTACTCATGCTGATGCACGTGTCCGGATCACGTGATCGCACTATTACCATCTTGAATGCGGGCTGGCTGGTGAGACACAGGATGCAGAGACTGGAGCTCTGATATAACAAAACACCTTGTTTTTATTTGCTCATTGTGAGTGTGATTTTAAGGGGGGTTTGTTTGGCAATAAATTTGTTGGATGATACTGCACTATGGCGAGTATTTTCTTTACCCACATGTGCTAATCTGGATATGAGAGGATCTTCTCTGGAGTTTGTTTGGTGATATGGTGGATACACAGTAGTATGCTGAGTAATTACCAACACATGAGGATCGTCCTTTGAAGTCTGTTTGGTGAATACTGGATATATACTGACATGCTAGTTAATTACTAGCACATGGTGAGTGTGCATTTTGATGGGGTGTTTTTGAGCACTGAATACCACATTGCTTATGAAGGAGGATCTCATTACTTCATTTACTGAGGATCATGTTTATATGGACTTTTCTGAATGGACTATATTGAGATTCCCTATTTGATTTTTTGTTTGCACTATTAATATGCACTTATTTGGTGGTGGTTATATTTAGTTGTGTGATTTGGTTTGCGCTATTTGTGATTTGTATATTTTTTTAATTTTTATTATTATTTTGAGTTTTTTAATAATAGCACCATCCAGTGAGTGTATTTCCTCTCTTTATTACATTGGCGCAATGATGTTGGTATAATAGAAGTGTTGTATTTATTGGAACATTTCTTTGGTAACTAACTTTTTAGTGACTGTTTTAAAATAGTTGCTGACTACAAGGTTCTCACAGTTCCCCACAAATCTTGCAGAGGCCCAGCAGTTGTCCCAATGCTACAACAGTATTACAATTTCCCCAGCAATATCATTGTCCCTGCAGTATCACAGTGCTCTCATGGTATAACAATGCCCTAGCAGCATCAGTAATACCACAATGGCCTGTCAGTGTCACAGTACCTCCGCCATATCACAGTGTCCCATCTGCTTGCTACTTCAGCAGTTTTGACAGTTATCAAAATATAATATTTTTTGAGATCATAGTTTTACAAGTTAAACTAGTGTCTAACTTCAAAATGCAACACAGCCTACATTCTGGGACATTATACATTTCATATATGCACAAATCTTTCTCTGTACATTGCTACTAATAGCTGAAATGGATATGCATCATGGGACCAGACACTGCAATTGCACACAAGAGACACTGAAATTATTGATATTTTGACAGCAGTGACTTGCAAAAACAAATTTAATGGTGTTAACTGTAATTTTTGAAAGCACAGTTTTTTCTACCATTGGCTAGAATTTCATGCAATTCTCTGCTATCATTTTGGGTTGGTAACTTTTAACCCCCTTTTTGGAATTCAGACTTACCTGCAAATTAAATATCTTGGATTACAATACAAAACATAGGCTGATTATAAACAGACCCCGTGCCATAGGCTGGTACCTTTAGGTGATTCGACACTGGCAAGCTTTTGAGGATATGTCTCTAGAATTTGCACTGAAGTGAAGGCAAATATTAACCTGAACTGAGATCAGGGAATTATCAAGGCATCCAATGTCAGTGATAGAAGATCCTTGGTCCTGGCCACAAACAGAAGTAACCTGCTGTTGAATCTGGAGGCCCGGACATCCATGCCCAGGGTCCCAAATCTCTGACATAAGAGGCTGAATATGTCGGAGTGAAGGGCTCATTTCCCTTGGTCCAGGTGCTGATAGCTGACGTAATCCCCCTTCCAGCTGTTCCCTCTTGGAATATGGACAGCAGAGATCAATGGATCAGTCCTTCTCTGTCCATTAGACGATCTAACTTGCTTCCTTCAAAGCAGTGTTACTCATGGCACTCTATAGTGGCCATAGTTGTAGTCAACAGTTGTGGTCTTGATTTTTTGCACCCTGATTGGGTGTACTTGTAGAAGGGGGGTCCAGTGTTGCAGGGCCAAACTTTTTTCCCTGAGCTCTAGGATGTTGATAGGGAGCTGGACTTCAACCAATGATCATATTCTCTGAACTGTAAGGATCTGGAACACTACTTCCTAATCTGAAAGACTGTCATTATCACCAGTGACATAGAAGGAAAAATGTACTCATTGTTAAGTCTGGGCTGGTGATCCACCGAGCTAGGATATGAATTTCTTGGCTGGACAGGAGCGTGGGTAGATTGAGAGATGAAGCATGCTTGTTTCATGCCAACAAGACATTATGTTGGAGAAGTCTCAAATGAAATTGGATAAATGGAACAGCTTTGAAGATGGCCACCATGAGACCCAGAACTCATGGAAATCTCACAGAGGGGTGTTTCTTTGATCACAAGTCCCGAGCACAGGAAAGAGCAGCTTCTTCTTTGAAAGGAAGACTTTTGCTTGGGATGTGTCTAAAATCACACCCAAGCATTCCAAGCAAAGAGAAAGTTGGAAAGCAGATTTCTGGAAGTTGATTACCAAATCAAAAGCCTGAAGCATTTGAATTGTCCTTTGTAGGTTTGCAAAAAGCTGGAAGGGAGAGGAGTCTTTCAAAAGAAGGTAGTCTAATAATCTGTGACCTGGATGACCTTTGTGGATACTTTGGAGGCAGAGGATAGGCCAAATGGCAGTGTGACAAACTGGCAGTGATTGTTTTCTACTGCAAAGCTTAGAAAGCCCTGATGAGGTGGAAAAACAGGAATATCCTGGTAGGCATTTTGCAGGTCTATGGATTCCCCTGGTCTCAAAGAGGTAATAATGGACGTTGCTGATTCCATGTGAAATTTTGGAATTTGAAAGTATTTTGATTAAGGTTTTTTTTTTACTTGCAGTAGTTATTGAAAAAAAAAAAAAGAATATACATGTAACAGAGTACAGAAAAGATCAGAAAATACAAATCCAGAGTAGTAATATCTTATGGAGAGAAATACCTCCAATGCTTAGAGCTGATCATAAATAATACTAAATGGAAGAAGGATATACAATATATCATGTAAGGTTGTAACAGCATGTAGGTATATACTCTTTATGCTTAAAAGCTAAGTCTCTCTCGTATGTAGTCATCCTTTGGGAGGTGGTCAAGTTATAGCCTATTACCAATAATGGCAGGCAAGTTTTTATGTAAGACTAAAATAGGCGAGAGTTCAAAGAGTAAAAAGGAAGGGGAAGAAACACCAGGAGATTTATAAGACACTGGAGGGAACCAGAAAGCAAGCCTAGAGTTCTTAGGGCTTAAGAGATGACTCTTATGAGGATAGTGTCAAATGACCATGAAATAGACGCATACACATCTAGTTGTGCTAAGCAGTTTTGTAAGTTACTGAGCATTGTGAATATGTCAACCACGGGTGCCAATGATTGGAGAATTTAGAGATGGTTAAGTGTGGTTTAGTGAAAAGGAATTCCATAAAGCAGTGGTTGTTCAGTGTTGAAATAACCATTTTCAGTGTAAGAGGATTGGGGTTCTTCCATGTACGTGCTAGAGATAGACGTGCTGCTATCAGTATGTGTGTGACTAATGTGTGCAGCCAAACATTTAATCCCAGTCCAAAAAGAGCCATCTGCGGAGTCAAAGAGATTTTTATATCCACAGTCTCATGGAGGAGGTGGATATAGAGTCCCAGAAGGATTTCAGATACGGACAGTCCCACCAAATGTGAAAGATGGATCCTTCTTGGCTACAGTTCCTCCAGCATGCAGAGGAGGTGGTAGGGTAAATTTGTGCCAGTCTTTTTTGGTTGATTAAGGCTTTCAGGTCAAGGATAGAAATAATACCTCCATTTGGTTTTGGTATTGTGAACAGGCTTGAATAGAATCTTTGTACTATAGAGGGTACCAGCACTACTGGCCCATTTCCATTACCATGTGAACGCTCTGATCAATCAAAGCAGGTCACATGACAATTGCAAACAATAGATGTCTTCCTTTCATGATATCCATTGGCTACAATTGTATTACTAGCTGTGATTGGTCACAGTAATCACATGGTCTGTGACACAATTGTAGCCAATGGATAGCATGAAAGGAAGCCATCTATTGTTTACAATTGTCATGTGACCTGCTTTGACATCTTATGATGTCCACCCAGATCAGAGTCCTGCTCGGCCGTCTCAGGTAAATGACCAGAAGTCACACCACATGTGGGGTCTGTACCATGTGATTACTGTGACCATTCACAGTAATCACATGTGACTACTGGGCCAATCACAGTCCATCTGGGTCATGTGATTAGCTGTTGCTTGCTTATAGCAGCTAAATTCTTTGCTATACGCAATCATAATGTGTAAAAAAAAAAAACAAAACTGATCACTTTCCCAGAGAAGTACAATGCTACTATGGTAACATTATACTACTCTGGTCACAGTCTGAAACAAACCGTAATAGAAAGAAAAAAAATTGGATTTTTTTTTTTCGTATGGTCACCAATCAGTGTCCTTGATCACCGCCTCACCAGTTATATGATGACGCTGTACTGCACTGGACAGTGTGTTACAAAAAATAAATTATGAATTTCTTTTTAATTTCTTCATTTTCCAAAAAATTATGACAAAAAATTACAGCTTAAAAAAAAAAAAAAAAAAAAAAATTGCCATGACTTTTTTTTTCGTACTGTCACCAATGAGTGTCCCTGATCACCCTACACCAGTTATAGGATGACGCTGTACTGCACTGGTGACAGTGTATTAAAAATAATTAAATTATTATTTTTTTTTATTTCATTTTCCAAAAAATCATGATAAAATTACAACTTCAAAAAAATCGCCATGGCTCTTACGAAATACCTTGGAGTGTCTACTTTGCAAAAAGGGTTATTTGGGGGATACCTGTACTGTCCTGACACTTTTGGGCCTCAAGAGATTAGATTGGCCGTCAGTACTTCAGGACTGATCGATTTTCAGATATATACCATGGAGTTTGTGGACTCTATAACTTTCCTACAGACTAAATAATAAATATTGATTTGGGTAATGTTCACCAAAAAAAATGCAGCAGAATATATGTTGGCCTAAATTTATGAAGAACAATTATTTATTTGCATAATAATATAACAAACAAAGAAAAATGTTTTGTTTTTTTAGCAAGCAACAGAGTGACGAAGCCAAAGAGTGGAGGAGCCTGTGTCTTGCACTATATTCCAAAATAAATTTCCAGGCTGGTCAAAATTCCTATTATCTTAATCCTACAGAACAAGACACAGGATTTGTATTCATAGACCATGGTATATCCACCAGGCAATAACAGCAAACAGAACTGCCAACAGGCTCACAAAAACAAAAGTTAAGAACCCCTTGCGGGCCACAGCTCCTATCTGCTAAGGTCTGAATATTCCCCCAATGATTCTTGAAGAACTTATGAACAGAGGAGCATGTGGAGATACAGATATTTGATGCTAAAAAGCAGCAGCAACAACCTGATGGAATGAGCTGTGATGGGGAAGGGAGGCAGAGCCATGCAACATTGTACTCATATGAAATTTTTATAATTTTTTTCTCACAAATATAGCTTTTTTTTGGTGGTATTTACTCACCGCTGGGTGTTTTTTTTTTTGCACGATAAACAAAAAAAGAGCAAAAAATTAAAAAAAAAAAAAAAAAGTTTCTTTGTTTCTATTATAAAATTTTGCAAACAGGTAATATTTTTCCTTCACTGATGTGCATTGATGAGGCTGCACTGATAGGCAGCACTAATGAGGTGGCACTAATAGTCAACACTGATAGGCGGCACTGCTGGGCACTGACTGGCGGCACTACTGGGCTGCACTGATGGGCACTGGTGGGTGCCACTGGTGGGCACTGCTGGGCACAAGTGGGTGGCACTGCTGGGCACTTGTGGGTGGAACTGGTGGGTGGCACTGCTGGTCACCGATCATCAGGGCACTGATGATCGGTGCCGATCCCTGCTCTGACAACTGCCCGTTCTGGGCAATTGCATTTCCCGGTGATCAGCGTGTCATTGGACACGGCTGATCACATGGTAAAAGGCAGCTGTGATTGGCTTTTTACCATATCACGTGTTCAACTGTGTCCGTAGGACACAGCCATCATGGAGATTGCCGGGGGGCACGCAAGAGAGCACGTTCTGGGAGGACGTCATATGACGGCCTCCCAGAACTGTCCGTCATTCGGCTACCTGCGGTCGGCAACTGGTTAAAAGGATAAGTTCACTTTTTGCACAAAAATACTAAATGCACATTTTTTTTGCAGGTAAAAAAGTGTGCATTCATTATTTTTGTCTGAAGGAGCCTGTTTAGCATTTGCACTAGCAATCACTAGATCGCTGGTGCCATGCAGGTCTCCTGCAGATCTGTCAGTATATCTGCTTGCCCGTACAGGATGTACGAGCAAACAGATATACTGACAAGAACATTCAAGGAACTACCATGACACTCCAGAGTGCTGTGGCAGTTCACTAAAAACCTGTAGTGCATTCATTCACAGAACTCTGTGAATGAATGACGCAACCGTGTGGGCGCAGCCCGCATGGTCGTGCGGTTTTCAAATCTGACAGATAGTACAGGGAACTTCTCCCCATACTTCTGTCAGCTGGTGGGGGAGAGCAGCGGCTGTAGCATTGGGAACATGTAAAATGTTCCACCCTAAAAATGGGTGGAACATGTAGCATGTTCCCAAAAGGTGACCTTATCCTTTAAGGACGTAGGCCCTGGAAATAAGTTGTCTGCTCCACATGGCAAGATGCTCGTAGAAGGCCTACAAAGGGCCAAAAAGTTTTACAAATAGAGGTCATGGCTACTAGGTAGACCCTGAGAGCCCTGACCATAATCAAACAATGTAGGGCAATTTACTTGTCATGTTTTGGGCAAAAAGAGAGAAGGAAGAGATCCCAGAGATCCCAAAGTAATACAGATGGTCGAATAGGGGGGTTTATGTAAGCAACTTCCTGAAGAAAAGTCTTGATTAGGAATTGTGAAGCCAAGAGGTTTCTAAAAAGAATGGATAAGTCAGAAACCTGTTCCAAAAGGGTACTCGGGGAAAGACACTGGTCAAGATCAGATGGAAAAAAGGCTGTGAAAGAGTATTCCCTGGGACTCAGCCTCCTGTCCTCACCCCAGGTAAAGTAAGCCTTCCATAGGGTATGATAAATCTTGCGGAAGTTGGGTTTTATTTCAGAAATACATTCGGGTAACTTCAGAAAAGTCCTTCAGGACTTGTGTTTCAACATGTATGCCATTTAAAGTCTGTGTACCATGTCCTTCTGGGCCAATTCGGCAAATTTGCAATGAGAATCACCAAAACCCTTTCCTTCTCTATATTGCACAGTAATTGAGGGAGGATTTTCACCAGAGGGAAGGCATACATCAGTCCGAAGTGAGTCCAAAAATCACCAAAGCATCTACTGAGAAGGCCAGAGAATCCCTGGTCCTGGCTACAAATCTGTTCAATATAAAAGAGTATAAAAGAGTATGCAGATTAAAAAATCAAATACATAAGTTGCACAATAGCATATGTAAAGATAACTCAGTCCATATTACGTGGTGAGATAAAGTGATTATGTGCAATTGTCCAAACAATCCATGATCAGGGATAACCGTGACTCTTGTGTTCTTGTGAATGCACAAATAATGCACTAACCAGATAGCGCATAAACTGCGCGTGGAGCAATTAAGACCCGCTCCTGGTGCTCTGGACTTGTGATACCAGGAAGATGTCATCTGCAGGTTAGCCACTAGATGTCATCAATCCAGGTGTATACCTAAGCCATCCACCAGGAAAATCATCAGCGGGGGAGGGGGGAGTCACACATCACTCCAAACCAACAGGAACCTTCAAAAGCGGGCTCCCATGGACATGATGAGCCCCAAAAAAGCTTCTGATAGTGTAGTATTTCTTTAATTAGCAAAATTTCAGCATGTACAGATAAGGGATAAAACTTACATCCAGGATAAGATCTGGCCACCAGGGTGTCAGTCAAGATAGCCTTGTGGTATAAGTACACAGGTCAGGGGCACCTCCCTAATGTGTTTCGTGTAAATAACACTTCCTCAGAGGGAGTGTGCCCATGATAGATGACTGGTATATGAATGAAATTGTAATTGGTGCGCATTTGTGCGTGTTTGCGTCACCGTTTACGGTTCGCACTTGCGAGTATGCGGCCATTTTCCAAGTGATTTCAGTAAGTCAGCGAGAACGGACTTTCGCGCATGCGCAGTGAGCACTCGCGGCCAATTTCCAAGTAATTGGTAACTAGAGAGGGCATTCGCGCATGCGCAGTGAGCAGTCGCGGTTGCCATTTTGTTGGTGCCTCAGTGTACATATACCAACAAGCCTCCTATACAGATGCAAAACATAAAACGATCTATCCACTCAGTTATCAGCAACCTCCTACTTAAATCAAAGCTCACAGTACACTTTAATAGGGGAGAGCTTAGGAAAATAAGAGTATAGAAATGAGTTAAAGTATATATACATAGACTTGTAAAGCCTATGAATAGCGACATCTGGTGGTTGATCAAAGTATTACTCTAACCTTCCAATTTCTTTATATCACTTCATCTACATTGATAAATTAATAATTAATAAGAATCCTACATAGCTGGCAATAGTCTGTAATAAGTATGCGGTGAAATGAACGTCACACTGTTGCCAGATGATATTCATAACTAAATATGTTCAAAATAAAATAGATGGATTAATCATCCATCAGTAAAAATAAGGTGATACTAGTCGCTAAAACCAGTACTGCAAACCATATAAGATCCGTATTTCAATATATCCCCATGAATATAGGTACAGACAGTTAGATGTTAGATATATTTACATAGTGAACACACCCTATATTCAAGCACAAAAAATAAAAGACGGTAAAAAGATATATAAGATATAAAATAAAATCAATAAAAAATATAAAATTAATAATGATATAATAGCATAGCAATCCAATAAACAAATCTGTTCAGTTTGTTGAACCTGGAGGCCAAGATGCTCACATCTGGCTTTCCCCACCTTTGACAGTTTCTGAAAGATGTCAGGGTGTAGAGACCATAACCCCCAGGTCTATGCGTTGGCAGTTTAGGAAGTTTGCATGCCAACTCAGGGATGTAAATGCCATGAGAACTGGAATGTGAGTTTCCACCTAGGAGAATTACAGACTTGTTTCTCTTCTGCCGCTCGACATCTGTGCCCCCCTGATGGTTTCTGTAGGCCATTGCTGCAGCATTGTCCAACTGTAGCCTAGTCGACTGACCTTGTGGAAGGGTAGTCCAGTGCTGCAGAGTCAATCTGATGGCTCTCCATTCCAGAATATTAATGGGGATTTTTTCATGTCTTTGGGAACCGTGAACAGTTAGAGAGTTGTAGACTCTGTTAAGCCGGCATCTGTTAATATTGTCTTCCAGGATATGTAAAGAAAAAAAAAGTTCCCAATTCTAGGGCAGAACTGAAGATCCCCCATCCCACTGTGAGCTTTGTCTAGTTGGAGAAAAGTAATGGATAATCAAGGAATTGGATTTGCTTGTTCCATATCATGATAATGTTGGACTTAAGAGTTCTGGAATAAAAATGGGCAAAGGGAACTGCCTTGAAAGAGGCTAACACCCTCCTGAAGAAGTGAACTGAGTGTGTGCAGTTTGAAATGGAGGGTCTGTGTGTAGAACCTTAGGGAGGTAACTTTCTGATAAGAAAAAACTCCTGATAAAGGAAAATCCTGGCTTTGGCTGTGTCCAAGATTAGTTCCAAGACCAAGGATACCCTCTAATGAATGTGACTTTTAAGGCTACATAAACAACAAATATTTATATACTAAAGTTTTTCAAAATTTTATTGATACAAAATGAATAAAATTAAAGTTAAAAGACCATGAAAATCCAAAGATTGCGGCTACAGAAGGTATTTGCACATATAAATTACTGCAGAATGAAACAAAGTTTATCAGACTGCATAGATAATCCAAAAGGTACAACATCTAACATCTCAAAGTCACCTTCTTTCTCAGGGGTGCTTTCTATACATTCAATACATGCTACAATTAAAAAATATATCACATTTACAGTGGGGATCGAAAGTTTGGGCACCCCAGCTAAAAATTTGTATTAATGTGCATAAAGAAGCCAAGGAAAAATGGAAAAATCTCCAAAAGGCATCAACTTACAGATTAGACATTCTTATAATATGTCAACAAAGGTTAGATTTTATTTCCATCATTTACACTTTCAAAATAACAGAAAACAAAAAAATGGCATCTGCAAAAGTTTGGGCACCCTGCAGAATTTATAGCATGCACTGCCCCCTTTGCCAAGCTGAGACCTGAAAGTGTCATGGATTGTTCTCAATCATTGTCTGGGAAGACCAGGTGATGTCAATCTTAAAGGTTTTAAATGCCCCGACTCATCTGACCTTGCCCCAACAATCAGCACCATGGGTTCTTCTAAGCAGTTGTCTAGAAAACTGAAAATAGTTGACGCTCACAAAGTTGGAGAAGGCTATAAGAAGATAGCAAAGCGTTTTCAGATGTCAATATCCTCTGTTCGGAATGTAATTAAGAAATGGCAGTCATCAGGAACAGTGGAAGTTAAAGCAAGATCTGGAAGACCAAGAAAAATATCAGACAGAACAGCTCGCAGGATTGTGATTGAAAACAATTCAAAACCCACGTTTGACTGCACGATCCCTCCAGAAAGATCTGGCAGACACTGGAGTTGTGGTACACTATTCCACTATAAAGAGATACTTTTACAAATATGGTCTTCATGAAAGAGTCATCAGAAGAAAACCTCTTCTACGTCCTCACCACAAAAATCATCGTTTGAACTTTGCAAATGAACATATAGACAAGCCTGATGCATTTTGGAAACAAGTTCTGTGGACCGATGAGGTTAAAATTGAACTTTTTGGCCAGAATGAGCAAAGGTATGTTTGGAGAAGAAGGGGCACAGAATTTAATGAAAAGAACCTCTGTCCAACTGTTAAGCATGGGGTTGGATCAATCATGCTTTGGGGTTGTGTTGCAGCCAGTGGCACAGGGAACATCTCACGAGTAGAAGGAAAAATGGATTCAATAAAATTTCAGCAAATTTTGGATGGTAACTTGATGCCATCTGTGAAAAAGCTGAAGTTAAAGAGATGATGGTTTCTACAAATGGATAATGATCCTAAACACACCTCAAAATCCACGGGGGATTACATCAAGAGGCGTAAACTGAAGGTTTTGCCATGGCCTTCACAATCTCCTGACCTCAACATAATTGAAAATCTATCGATAGACCTTAAAAGAGCAGTGCGTGACATACAGCCCAGAAATCTCAAAGCACTGGAAGACTTTTGAAAGGAAGAATGAGCAAAGATACCTCAAACAAGAATTGAAAGACTCTTGGCTGGCTAAAAAAAGCATTTACAAGCTGTGATACTTGCCAAAGGGGGCAGTACAAGATATTAACTCTGCAGGGTGCCCAAACGTTTGCAGACGCCATTTTTTTGTTTTCTGTTATTTTGAAAGTGTAAATGATGGAAATAAAATCTAACTTTTGTTGACATATTATAGGAATGTCTAATCTGTAATTTGATGCCTTTTGGAGATTTTTCCATCTTTCCTTGGCTTCTTTATGCACATTAATACAAATTTCTAGCTGGGGTGCCCAAACTTTCGATCCCCACTGTATATCACAGTATGTTATAATACATATGCATCATATTTGTATAAGAGTCATTACTGACCTTCATGTGAATTACAAAAAGAGATTTATAGCCGCTAGTATAAATAAAGTTAAAAACAAGGTCAAAGTTCTTATACCAATCCACAGGGCAGGGAGCCCAGGGAAATTACCCAAATTTTCACCATTGGGGCCACCATGCAATATCTGGCTAACAAAAAAAATCAAGCTTTAATATTTTCAAAGTGCCTAGGATATCTCAGATCCATACTGGAACAAACGCCAAAAGACACCCCTCACTGTAAGTGGTGAGGGCGCCCCATCATTGTGAAGAGGGCTTGGTAGATTTGGTAGTCCAGGGAATCTGACGAAGGGAAGCGTTAAGTTTCGGTTTTGAGGTTGTTGTCTGGTGATGCCTCACTTTCACTGAGCAGACATAGTAGCCATAGGAGTAAGAGAGGGGTTTTCTTGTGGGGTAAAGAGCACCTTTTCCTCTCCATTACTTCCTTAATGAGTTTATTAAGGAATTACACAAATAGGTGTTTACCACCAAAAGGCATGCATAGAAGATGCCTCTTACCAGCAGGTTTTGGCAGACCAATCTTTTAACCACAAAACCTGCAGTTATACTTAGAGATAAGGGTCATTCCAGAGACTTGGTGAATTACATTCTCTTGAGTGTACACAGAAACCAAAAAGCTGAGGGCATCAGCTGCAATTGTTATAAGAAAGCAGGCTCTTGGTCTCTGTTCATTTGTCTTGTCCAGCTAGCAATAGGCAAATAAGCAATTGCCAAATGCAGGTCTAGACCTGCAAGCCAAATAAAGCCTTTAAGATTGCTTGCAAAGGCCTATCAACAGAATACTTAAAAGTGGAAAATCCTCAAAAAGAACTGTAAGGTGTTTACTAAGCAATTAAATTACAAGATCCACTATCTAAATTAGCTCATCTAATATCCTTTTCCATAGGATAAATCTCAGCAAAAAAACTTAAGAGTAGTGAATACCCTCTCAGGATTGGGCCAATCCTCCTAATGCATGTGTATATATGGGAAAAGTTGTTTTTTAATTAGCCAGCCTCTTAGTGACCACAGGATCTTGTTTTGACTGTGGAGAGTCAGGTACTGCTAGGCAAAGACTAGTGCACACCACGTCAATGAGTGCGCCCATAGTACAAGCCATAGCTTGTGCAGTGGAAGTAAAATCCTCTACAGTTTTTGGTACACAGCCAGGGTCCCCAATAATCCAGAATATCCTCAAGTAAAGAACGTAACGGTGTTCTGAGTTTCCTGTAGGCTGCCTGCAGAACAAATGTAATTCAGGTCTTTTGTCCCAGCTCCCTTACACCTGTGATCTGTCATTGCTAAGTAAGGGAAACCCAGTGGAGTATTCATGGAATTAAGTACTAACTTGATCAGGTTTTGTATGTATAATTATAGGGACACCTAAAACTCAGGGGCTGATTCTGTAGTACATGGCAGCAGGAGTGCAGCAACATGCTGTGTACATTTTTGTCAGAACATGCAGGTGGGTATGCTTCAGCCAGGGGATATGACACAGCTATTTCATATCCTCCTGAGGAAAAAAAATGCCAGTTTTAGATTGCTCACAACAAGAAACATTACGGACCAATACAACAGAGGTACCACATTAAATTGAAAAATTCCACATTCCTCTATCTATCAAACTGTATAGTGCTCTGTGCACTGTGATTTATTCTATTAAAAGCCAAGGACTGGTGTCAACATACAGGGAAGAGTTCAGAGTTTGAAGATCATAGAAATGGACATCAGCCTTGGACTAACTACACATTGTACCAAGCTGAACATGTCACACAGTCCATTGCTTGAAGCACATAGGATGGCCTCACAGAATTGGGTGTGGGCAAGGCTGGGACAAGGGGTGGGCAAAAGGGGTAGTTTTCCCTGGGTGCAGTGGTATGGAGGAAACCCACTGCATGCTCCAGATAAGTGGCTGGCAACCAGTGGAATGTCACACATGCTCCAACATGCCCACTCCCCATCTTATCTGCCCACAGCTGACATAAAAAAAAAAAAGTGCATGTGAAATTACCTTTTAGCTGCAAGAAAACAGGTGACTGGCCACACAAGTGCAGCATGCACTCAATGCCAACAATGGGCAGCAAGGGGACAGATAATGGCAGCAGGGTGGTACATCCATTCTACATTATGCATTAGCCATAGGGGTGGGAGGAGCAGTTCCACATCCTTTCCCTGGGTGCTGGACGAACCTGTCCCTGTCTTGGGTGTGGGTACAGTCCCCGAGATAGCACAAATGTGTACCAATCTAGAACTGCAAGGCAGCTAAGGGCAAAATAGTTGTAGAAGTGCCAGAAGAGAAAAAAAAAAAAGGAGTGGTTTACAATGAAAAATACTTCTCCAGAGAAGAACAGGTCCATCACCTAAGGACTGTAGGAAAAAATTGGTCTCACAGAATGGACAGGGTTATATGAATGTGCCCTAGCAAATTTTTGCCAGCGTCCAATCATTTGATGGTAGCCTTAATATAACCCATAGTCTATGAAAACAAGTTCTGTGTATGTAAGATTAAGATAATATATTTGTTAGGTAAATAAAATTTCCTGCCATCATAGTTCCTGAAAATAAAAGGAATTTACTTAGCATCCAAACTAATTACACAATATTTAATAGTAACAATATTATTACAAAGTCAAAGCAAATTAGAGTGCCACGTGTAAGCTATTAAGGACATGTAGGTATGGTAGTGACACCCACCTTTTTGTCAAATCCAGATTTTTTTCAGACACTCACCTTTAGATGTTGGTGCATACAAAAACGACACACCTTCTTCTTGATCTCCTTAGTGGTGTAAGCAGAAGATGGGATAAAACCACATTTAGGCTGGAAAGAAATAAAAGCATTTTATACACAAAGTATATTTCACAAAATATTTCACAAAAGCTTGTAATCATTCATGCTCCAAATATTTTTTAACACACATAATACCAGGGATGCAAACAATGTACCTTTTTTATTCGCTTCCCAGCTGGCCACTGTGCATAAATGGCTGGGCTACACAATTGCTGTTCTGACAGGACGTACCTGAACGCCCTGTTAAAACCTGGGGCCACACAGCGGCAGTATCCCGTGATAGCTGTGTCCCTCAGACACAGCGCATCACAAATCGGAACATAAGATCACTGATTGGCAAATCCAATCATGTGATGCCTGTGTCCAATCACAGCCACCACACAATGTAGGCACGTCCTTCTGTATCGGCTCTCCCTCTGAGCTCAGTGAGAAGAGGGAGACCAGGAACACTGCAGCCTTACTTATATTCCCTTACTTGGGAGAAGTAGCAGAATGTGTTTTGCAAGTATGACTAAGCCATGTGTGAGAAATAAGTTGTTAAAGGTCAAATTTGTGAAGAAAAAAAATGCAATTTACTTATTTTGCAAAGAATTATGGGAAACAATTACAACTTCAGAAAATTCACCAAGCCTCTTTCTAAACTCATCGGGATGTTTACTTTCCAAAAAGAGGTCATTTTGGGGGTATTTGTACTGCCCTGGCATTTTAGGTCCTCAGGACATGAGATATGCCATCAGTACTGATCAATTTTCATATACTGTATACTGTACCATATATACCATAGCTTGTAGAATCTACAACTTTTGCACAGATTAAATAATATACACAGATTAAGGTTAATTTTACAAAAACAAAAGTAGGTTTAATGTCCTAAATTTATGAAGAACAATCATTTGTTTGCAAAATTTTATAATAGAAACCAAGAAACACTTTTTTTTCAACATTTTCAGTCTTATTTAATTTATACAGAAAATAGTAAAAAATCCAATGAAGATTAAATACCACCAAAAGAAAGTTATATTTGTCTAAAAAAAAACCAATAAAAATTTAATTTCGGTACAGTGTTGCATGACTGTCAAAGTGTGATTGCACTGAAAGCTGAAAATTGGCCTGGGCAGGAAGGGGGTGAAAGTATCCAGTATTCAGGTAAAGTTTGAAAAAGGTATACAGCGCTTTCCGGGCTGACTTACACAAGTCATGGAACATCAAGATTATATGACCTCTTTTATCTGTTCCAATAGCACATCCAGAAGAGTGGAAAGCAAGCTAGAGGCTAGAAAGCAAGTCTACTCCTACACAGACTTGTGTTTTCAGGTTATTTTTCAGAACTCTAACAGGTATGTCACTTTGAGCCTTAAATGGACACTACCATTGAAGACCTGCTTGTGTTTTAAAAAGCCCTGTCAGGAATCTCATACAGCAGATGCTCATTTCTACGCAGCAGGTGCTCATTCTTATTCTAACAGGACAAGCAAAGTCTAGAATGCGCACATGGATGAGCATTCGCACATATGTGCAAGCACGTGCGCGTACACATAGGCGTGCATCCACAGATCTTGACACCCAGCAGCCTATATAAACTGAAAGTATGCCTGGCTTCAGCACTGGATTGTCTTCAGCTCTAGTTCCTGTGTTCTTGAAATATACTAACCTTGTTTCTGACCCAGCTTTGTCCAACACCTCTCTTGAATCACCTCAACCTGTTATGTCTGCTGCTCGCATGTGTTACCAATTTCTGATTACGTCTCTGTCTCCTGACTTGGTACCTCGCTACCAGCTTGTTACCAACATCTGCCTGTTTCTGACCTTGAACTTGGTCTTGATCCTGCATCTGGCTGCTGCTGAACAAGACTTGTGACCAGCCTCCATACTACCAATAAAAATATTCCTGTGCTGCCAAGCGTCACTCCACTACAACAGCTTCCTGGCACCTGCATCCTTCTACTGCCCTAGCAGTCCCTTTCTCCACTACCAGGGGTGCTTGGACAGGAAATGCGCAAGAGGCCACCCTCTTCATATCAGGCGCCACAGTCAGGCATGTGACAGTACAATCCAGCCAGAAAGGGGATTCACCCTTGGAAGCACTGTGCCAGAAGATTTCCGCCCTTACTTAAGTGGTCCAGGGCTTGCAAGGTGGCTACCGACAACTGGGGCAGAGTGTGGAGTCTCTTTCCCCATCCATCTCAACACACCAGACAGCCATGAACTTGGCTCAGGTAGCCACAGTGCAAGTACCCACAGTAGTGGTTCCACCACCAGAGCCCCGAGTTTCTACGCCTACATTTTCAAAAGACCGCAGCAAGTTCAGTGCTTTAAGAAATGCCTGCCAGTTATACTTCCTGTTGCAATCACACACCTTCTCATTGGAAAGCACTAAATGAGGTTCATCATCGCGCTGCTTCAGGGAGAACCTCAAACATCGGCTCATCACTTGATGGAACAAACCAGTCCCCTTCTGAACATCATGAACCAATTATTTGATGAAGTGGCTAAACTGTTTGATGACCCGCAATGCACAGGAAAAGCCAAGTCCACCTTACATGCTCTCCAGCAAAGGTCGAAGACCGGTAGAGGATTGTGTTGCAGACTTTAAGCGGTGGAGTTCTGATACAGAAGGGAACAAAGCCGTTCTTTTTTACCAGTTCCACCTGGAATTTTCAGATAGACTAAAAGTCGAACTAGCTCGAGCTGGGGTGCCCAGCTCCTTGGAAGCCCTTGGAAGCCCTTATTCAATGATCTATTCAGATCGATCATTTTCTGAGAGAGCGAAGATCTGAGAAAACGAGCCAGCTAAGTCGCAAATGGATGTTACCAAAGGTATCTGCTAATCGACCTGCTCCAGCTTCATTATCCCCTGCTGCTCTTGAACCCATGGAATTTGGACTTCTTCAGTCACCGCTATCACCAGAGGAAAAGCTTTGCTGTCGCTAGAATAACCGCTGTCTGTACTGTGGAGCAGCCGATCACTACAATGGCACTTGCCCCTCCTTAGTCCTGTCCCTTGACCATTACAAGGTTTGCTTACATCGCAGTTCCTGTTTCACTACAGCTTCCAGAAGGAACACTCTGGGCTCAAGCTATAATTGATTCCGGTGCCTGTAGTTGCTTCATCGACCATGCCTTCACCCAGCAACGTCATATCCCTTTGCAGCCTACGCAACAGAAACTCTCTATACAGCTAGCTGATGGATCAAGTATTAAATCAGGACCCATTACCGATGAGATTCAGCCCTTGCCTGTCAACATCTTGCCAGACCATCAACTGCTCTGCCTAGACGTAATTTCCTCCCCGTTGTTCCCAATCATCCTGGGTATGTCATAGTTACAAGCTCATAACCCCAAAGTAACTGGACTACCTGGTGGGGTTACCTTCCAGTCTTCTTACTGTTTGCAGAACTATCTGAAAACTTCACACCATGCTGCTCTATTTATTTTTTGCTTAAGTCCCGTATCTGAATTACATAAGCTTGTTCCACCAGCGTACCATTACTTCTTGGACATGTTTGATAAAACAAAAGGCAGATATTCTACCTCCTCATCAGGCTTATGACTGCCCTACTGAGCTGTTACCAGATTGTCCCTCCCCTAGCTGCCAGGGGAATGACTGCTCCAGTAAGGAGGGGGGCAAGGATACAGGCAGGGCTAGGCAAATACTGGTAGTAGGGGACTCAATTATTAGGACAGTTAGGGAAATCTGTCACAAAGATCATGACCGCTGAACGGTATGTTGCTTACCAAGCGCTAGGGTTCGGCATATCGTGGATCAGACGGACAGATTGTTAGGTGTGGCTGGGGAGTACCTAGATGCCATGGTACACATTGGTACCAATTACAAAGTTAGAAGAAGGTGGAGTGTCTTAAAAAATTATTTCAGGTACTTATATTGAAGAAAAGGACTTTCAAGATGGTATTCTCACAAATACTGCCTGTACCTCAAGCCAAACAAGAGAGGAAGCAGCAGCTAAGAGAACTTATCAAGTGACTGAGGAATTGGTGCAGTGGTTTCAGTTGGATAATGGCTCTATAGTAGAGATGGAATGCACCTTAATGGGAGGGTGCAGCTCTGTTGGGGGAGAGGATGGGCAAAACATTGGAGGGGCTTTTAAACTAGGTGGTGGGGGGGAGGGTTCAAAGGAACCAATAGCCATCAGCAAGCGAAGGTCAGAGGGTACCATAACGCATAAAGCTGGAGTGAGTAGCCTAAACACAGCCACAAAAAACTAAGAGGGAAATAATATGAACTGGTACAAAATGAAGAGGCATATACACAAATGCTAGAAGTTTAGCTAACAAAATGGAGGAACGTGACCTGCTGATACACAAGAAGGATTTTGACTTCGTAGGAATATCAAAAACGTGGTTTGATAGCTCTCACAATTGGTCAGCATCTATCAAGGGGTATTCCTTGTACTGGAGAGACAGAGGGTAGAAGAGGAGGAGGGGTTTGCCTGTATATCAAAAATGATTTACTAGTAAACGTGAGGGACGACATTGCAAAATGGGTGCAGGGAAAGGTGGAATCTCTGTGGGTGGAACTCCAAAGGGAAGAGACATGCGGGAAAATAATAAGGTAAAGGCCCCCTAACCTGAAGGGTGAGGAGGAGTTGGATCTACAATCACAGTCAGAAATGGCAGCAAGGCAGGGCAATGTCATCACAATGGGGGACTTCAACTACCCAGACATTGACTGGTGGAAGGCACAGCTCACTCATATGATGCCCATCATTTCTTAAATATCTTACAGGACAACTTCATGAGCCAGTTTGTGGATGTCCTGACTAGAAAGAATGCATTGCTAGATCTATCATTTATAAACAACATAGATCTGGATGTGGAAGCACAGGGCACCTTTAGAAACAGTGATCATAGCATAATTACATTCAGCTTAAATCAAACGATAAGGGGGCACGGGGTAGAACAAAAACACTAACTTCAAAAGAGCCAAACTAAGCTCAATACTACAGCAAATTAAAATGGGACCAAATCATAGAAACACTGAACACTGAGGAAAAATGGGAATACTTTAGGAACATACTAAATAAAGATATTATCCAGTGTATTCCAATGGGCAATAAATATAAAAGAGTGAAGGCTAAACCTAGGTGGCTAAACCGTAATGCTAAAGGACATATCAAAAAGAAAAGAATGGCCTTCAAGGAACATTCCTTAAGTTCCTCAAACACTACAAGGAATGCAATAAAGAGAGAGCAATCAGGGTGGCTAATATAGATTACGAGAGACACATAGCAGAGGAGATTAAAAGGAATCCCAAGAAATTTTTTAAATATATTAAAGTGTTACAAAACCCATGACCCTGCATTCACTATATCAGGTCTCTCACAGTACATGGAAGTGTAATTATTTTAGTAAATATAAACTGCTAAATACCTGTTCTCATCAGCGGTATATAGCAGCAGGAATGTGCAATTCCTATCGCCCAACGCCCAGGACATGTGGTTCCAGGCGCCTGGCAGGTAGTTTTGCCTTCAGCCCTGCTTTGGGCAAGCAGTAGGGCTCACCTGTCAGGTGGAAGCATTCGAACTTCCACACAGCCCACAGTGTCAGCCTCTCCCCCCTGCCCCCTATATGTCCCAGGCTTCGCTTGCCCATCTGCGGGCCCAAGACTGGCTCAGTGTGCACCGGCGGGATGTGGTATAGGGGAGGGTGGAGAGCAGACACATCTGCTCCACTTCCCTTCTTCTCCTGACCCGGAAGTGATGTAACTTCCGGGTTCCCATTTGACACATTCCCGGTCATTGAAGCCAAGAAAAAATGTAATGCGGTGCGATGTGCACTGCATTACATTCAGGGGAGCACAGGAGAGACATCCAGGGTCATCACCGTGCACGCCAGCATGAGAGCAATAATTCTAGCACTAGACCTCCTCCTTACCACTATACTGATGACCTAAAAGGGTTTTTAAAAGCGTCACCTATAGAAAATATAGAGTACTAAAGTTTGTTGCCATTTCACGAGTGCACACAAATTTAAGGTTTGACATGTTGGATATCTATTTACTCGATGCAACCTCATCTTTTATATTTTACAAAACAATTGGATAATTTATTGCTTTTTGTGCCCTAACATTAACTTAAGTGTATGGTTTACTGACCTTTGTGATAATATCATGTGACATAAAAAATTGGAACTATTGCTATTTTATTCTCTAGGGTCTCTGCTTTCAGAAAATATATGTTTGGGGGTTTTGTGTAATCTTCAGGCCTTAAATTATTTTTTAAACGTGTGCAAATAACGCAAAAACAACTCTGGCAGCTAAATGGATAAAGGATAAGCCTGACACTCCCCTTTCCTGACGAGCACCCAATTGGTGCTCATTACACTGCAAAGTCTCTCTCCTTCCTGCCAGTCCGTGTGCAGTGCTGGAGACAAGCAAGGAGGGGAGGAGGAGATATACAGCAGAATATTACAAATATTAAACGTTTATGTCGCCATAAAGCCCCTTTTGTTTTTAAAAGCCCCAGACATTAATTAAAGCAAATTTAAATATGGTTTTGCTTAAAATGAATGAGGGACATGGCTGCTCTAGGAGGATGAAAAACCCCTGACCTCTGTCTGGACAGTGCTGATTGGCCCTGTACTGATTACATGCACTCTCCCAAGAAAAGAAAAACCTCTCTAGCAATACACTGAGCATGTGCAGAATGGCTACGGTTCAGTCTGTCTTATCAGGAGATAAGACGTGAACATATGAACAAGAGGCGGAGCAGTGAAGTCGAGATCAAATGGGGGAGGCTAAACCGTAATGTAAAAGTACATATCGGAGAGAAAAGAATGGCCTTCAGGGAATATAAGGATATATGAATGATCATTGTCAGCATTCCAACACTACAAGTAATGCACTAAAAAGAGAGCAATCAGGGTGGCTAATATAGACTATGAGAGACACAAAGCAGAGGAGAGTAAAAGGAATCCCAAGAATGTTTTAAAATATATTAAAGTGTTAATAAATCCAGGACCCTGCATTCACTATATCTGGTCTCCCACAGTACAAAGAACATGGAAATGTATTTATTTTATTAAATATAAACTGCTAAATACCTTTTCTCATCAGCAGTTAAAGCCGTCTTGTGTCTCTTATCAGTGTACAGCAGAGCACGTTAAAGCTTGTAGGACGAATTTTCATTCTGCTGTAGGAGGGTGCAGAACCCCTGGCCCTCTGTCTGGACAGTGCTGATCACATGCACTCTTCCAAGAAAAAAAAAAAAACCTTGCTAGCAATACACACCAAAATGATAAACAAAAGCAAACAAGGGCGCACTCTCATTGTGCATTACCATGGTACACGACAAATTTATTTAGAAAACATATAGATGTATACTCACAAACCAAACTGAATAAAAACAGAGCAGATAAATCCGTAATGTCAGTCCAGCGGAATGCTAGACCCTTGTAGAGATAGGCTAACGCGTTTTGGGAGACGGACTCCCTTCTTCAGAGCTAGCTCTGAAGAAGGGAGTCCGTCTTCCGAAACACGTTAGCCTAGTGTATCTGCTCTGTTTTATTCTCTTTGGTTTGTGAGTATACATCTATATGTTTTCTAAATAAATTTGTGGTGTACCACGGTAATGCACGATGAGAGTGCGCCCTTGTTTGCTTTTGTTTACCAGTACCAAGATTTCCCAATCTTTGAAGGGCTGCATTTCAACGTTTGACATTCAAAATTCCTTGCTAGTCTGCATGAAGATTTGAGCGCTGGTTTTGTTTGTACTTTTGGATTACACACCCAAATGAGCATGTGCAGAGTGTCTCCACATGATATGTCTTATCAGGAGATAAGAGGGGGACACTGGAAGAAGGGGAGAATTAGAGATCAAACAGCCTTTTTACACAATGCAGAGGATTAACCCCTTAGGTTCCCCAGTGAGTATAATAAGCATGCTTTACTGCATATACTGACTGATTTTACTTTTGTTGGTTTAGTAACACTTTAATGGTGATTCTAGTATAGGTAATAAACTATTCGCTCTCAGGGGGCCACTCAATGAGATTGGAAGAGAAGTGGTTTGACCTTAAACTGTGTAAGAGGATTTTCACTGTCAGGGTAGTAAGGATGTGAAATTCATTTCCACAATTGGCACAAAAGGCAGACCGAGCAGACTAATCAGACTTTGGAACAGTATTTATGCAGTTTTTCTTCATTTACTTAGGAGGACTGGGCTTCACTGCTGATATTAGTGGAATTTGCATTCAGTAACTCTACCCATTCTGCTAAGGGTCAGTCACCCTTCTTTTCCTATAACAGTTTTCACTCCTTTTTGCCTATGCTGATACTAGATTCTCCATTGTTGGCAGTCCAGGGCAAGTTGATTTTCTTTAACACTAATAACCAGGTAGTAAGGGAACTATCTCCAAAGCACATGAAGATAATAAGAATATTTTTGATAAGAAAAGGAGGGAAGAACTGGATCTGAGAGTGGGTGATCATGAATGGCTCTCAACAGCAAACCTGCATGTGCATATAAAACACTGGGACCTATACACTCACTGGCCACTTTGTTAGGTACACCTGTTGGTAATACAAATTACTAACCAGCCAATCACATGGCAGCATTTTGGAATCTAGACATGGTGAAGACGACTTGCTGAAGTTCAAACCGAGCATTATAACGGGGAAGAAAGGTGATTTAAGGGGCTTTGAAAGTGGCATGGTTGTCAATGCCAGATGGGCTTGTCTGAGTATTTCAAAAACTGCTGATCTATTGGGATTTTCATGAACAACCATCTATAGGGAAATCGATAATCATCAGAACAGGCAACATTTTTCCAATCTTCTATTGTCCAAATTTGGTGAGCCTCCGTTTCCTGTTCTTAGCCGACAGGAGTGGCACCCAGCGTGGTCTTCTGCTGCTGTAGCCCATCTGCTTTAAGGTTCAACATGTAGTGCGTTCAGCGATGGTATTCTGCATACCTTGATTGTAACGAGGGGTTATTTGAGTTACTGTTGCCTTTCTATGGTCTCGAACCAGTCTGACCATTCTCCTCTGACATCAAGGCATTTTCGTCCACACAATTGCTGCTCACTAGATCTTTTCTCTTTTTCGGACCACTATGTAAACCTTAGAGATGTTGTGTAGATCAGCAGTTTTTGAAATATTCAGACCAGCCCATCTGGCACCAACAGCCATGCCACGTTCAAAGTCACTAAAATCTTCCTTTTTTCCCCATTCTGATGCTCGGTTTGAACTTCAGCATGTCGTCTTCACCAAGTCTAGATGCCTAAATACATTGAGTTGCTGCCATATGATTGGCTGATTAGCAATTTGTTTTACCAAGCAATTGAATAAGTGTACCTAATAAAGTGGCCAGTGCGTGTAAATATATGGGTCAGTTTTCAGTTAAAAGGAAAATTAATTCAGTGGCCTATGAACTGGAACTTCCAGATTCACTCAGAATATATCCCTTATTCCATGTTTCATTACTTAAGCCTGATGTATTGAATCCTTTTCCTGATCAAGAGGTGTTATCTCCAGAAGCCATTTGATGGGGACAAAGAATTTGAGGCTGAAGACATCCTGGATTGCAGGAGGTGACGAGGTCAAATTTAATACCTGATTAAGTGGAAAGGATTTGATCCTGAGAATTCTTGGGAACCCAAAGCAAACCTTCATGCCCAGGGACCTTTACAGGCTTTTCACCGTACTGATGGTTCAGTTGGGCATCAGGAGGCATCTCTTGAGGGGGCAATGTCAGGAATGTCATACAGCAGATGCTCATTTCTGTGCAGCAGGTACGGAATCGTGCACATAGAATCGCTTGTGTTACCAACCTTGACTTCGATTTCTGACTATGTCTCCGCCTCCTGACTTGGTACCTCACTGCCAGGACGTTACCGACTTCTGCCGGTTACTGACCTTGAACTTGATCCTGACCCTGCACCTCTCTGCTGCCAAACAAGGCTTGTGACCAGCCTCCATACTACAACTGGAAGGATTCCTATGCTGCCAAGTTTCAGTCCACTACAACAGCTTTGTGGCACCTGCGCCCTTCCACTGCCCTAACAGTCCCTGTCTCCACTACCAGGGGTGCTTGAATGGGAATTGTGCAAGAGGCCACCCTTGTCATTCTAGGCTCCACAGTTAGGTATGTGTCAAGCCCACTGGTACACAATAATATACATTTACTAAGGCTTTTCTGTATCTCCTTTTGCTATACTGTATGTGCATGTGATATTGATTGAAATGCAAAGCATTAGTGTAAGAGAAGTTGGCTCTTTGGCATTTGTTTAAGTTTAATGTATAACTAAATTCAAACTTTTTTTTTTTAATTTCGTACAGAGTGGAGAGATATTACAGCCCTAGCCAAAAGTTTGAAGAGAATGACACAAATATTAATTTACCTGCAAGGAAACAGGTGCAGTCATCATTGCTTTGCACAAAAAGGGATTCACGGGCAAGGATATTGCTGCTACTAAGATTGCACCTAAATCAACCATTTATCGGATCATCAAGAACTTCAAGGAGAGAGGTTCAATTTTTTGAAGAAGGCTTCAGGGAGCCCAAGAAATTGCAGCAGGCAGGTATGAGTGCATCTGCACGTACAGTGTGGCGAAGACTTTTGGAATAAGTATGAAGTGTCAGTGAGCGCTCTGGATATGTAGAAGAGTGTGAGCTGCTGTCACTAAAGCACCACCCTTGGTATCCTCACTGGTAAATGAAATGTAAAAGGTGCAGCGCTAAAGTAATAGATTTAAAACAAAATTCTTATAAGTATCTAAAACATGTGCATATGAATTAATAAATAATGATGAAATAAAGCAGCAATATATTATTATTATTATACAGTATTTATATATAGCAATATATAGCAGCAATACTTCAAAAAAGACACAGTGAGGCGCTCTGATCAGCGCTAGTAATCTAATAAATGTGAAAGTAAATGAATCATTCATTTAACAATAATCAATATACTGAGAAGTATGGTGACACTGAACCGTCAGTGGAGAGTGATAGTGAATAGATTAGTGACTTGTGAACATATACCAGATGGCACAATTATGATAAGCAATGATATAGAACAGTCCAGTACATGAATCCATGAACAGGTGACTTCCAGTGCTGGTGAATTCATAAAAAGTATTCCTGTATATGCACTCACCATAAGCGCATATAAAATGTGCATGAACAGCTGTTTTCTTCCCCAGGCAGGTCAGGCAGCACACCCATCAGTTGTGGGACCTTGAAGGCCAAGGTGATCTCAGATAGGGATGGTGACACAAACCGCATACAAACCATGGTAGGAATCCTGAGGAGTTTGCTCACAAAAGAGCCACAGAAAATCGGCTCATAGTGTAGTACTTTATTTCAAAGGTTAGGTACATCCACGTGGAGAATACAAAGCAAAAGAATAAAACCACTCACAAAGATGGCTGACGGACCTTTGTGCAGCCCCGGCAGCGTGACGTCAATGTGTAGACTTCTCTCTGGCACGTTTCGTGCGCACGCACGTTTTCAAAGGGATACACCTGATATTTGACGTCAATGTAAACCTATTTATAGACTAAGATACCTAAAAATATATATAAAACCTAAAACAAGGAGAATACTAGAGGGCAACTATTGTCAATGAAGCAATTGATATGAATATCAATATTGTGACCCAAAGGAGCAAGGGTCTGCATTTCAAAAATCCATTGTGTTTCCAATCTAGATACAGCCCTGCGCTTGTTACTGCCTCTCCAATGGGAGTGAATAAGATCAATTCCCATAAACCTCAAAAAGAGATGGATCTCTGTGATGATGATATCTGAATTGTTTTGAAAGAGAATGCTACTTGAAAAATAATTTAATACTATACACATGCTCTCTCAATCTATCTCTTAATCTCCTTGTAGTTCTGACAATATATGGTTTCTTTACAGGGACATTCAAGGAGGTCTACAACGTATTTGCTGTTGCAGGTGATGAATGAGTTCATGTTATAGCTCTTACCTATGGAATGGGACTCAAAATGGTGTCTAGCATCCTTTTACGTTTCCCATCACACTTACAGATAATGCATTTGTTACATCCGATTATCGGACGATCGGTACTCGTACGAACATTTTCGTACGAATTTCTCATAGTGTGTACGAGGCATTATTTTGGCATGAGGGGATATCAGTAGCTTCATTAAGATAAAAGTTTGCAGCTGCCATCCTGTCAGAATGTCCAATATTACTATAGAGCGAGGCTACGTCTGCCGTAACCAGAAATGTAGATGGATCTACAGTTATTCCTATAATATCATTGAGAACCTGCAAGAAGTAGTCAACATATTCTCCCACTCTGGTGCATAGAGATCTAATCCCGCTCACTATGACTCTTCCAGGGGGTTGTTGCTGATTTTTAGGTATTTTAGGGAGACAGTAGAGGACCGGTAATATAGGTGCCGTGGGGCATAAAAAATCCTTTTTTTTTTTTTTTTTTAATAATTTTCTCGTCAAACCCACATTTAATAATAGTTTTTAAGATGCATTTATAGGACACAAGCGGGTCTTTGGGTAAAACACAGTAAGTTTCTGTGTCCACTAAAATTCTGTGGACTTCTGCCATATAGTCCGTTTTGTTGAGGATAACTACTCCCCCTCCCTTAACCACCGGCCGGATAACCAGGTCTTTAATTTCTAGAAGTGATTTAATCCTGGCGTCAATAGACTACTGGTTGTTGATTCGTAAGGACTCCAAATACTTAATAACCATGTCTCTGAAAATATTAACATGGGAGTGGGCCTGAGTGGGTGGGTTGTAGAGGGAGGCATTTCTCAAATTAGATGGCTTGACCTCACTATTTGTACTTACACTGGTAAAGGGGTTAGTTAAAAAATATCTTTTGAGAGACAGTTGCCTGGTAAACTTATGTATATCAACATAAGTTTGGAACTTGTTAAGCTTAGCTTTGGGAGCAAATTTTAATCCTTTGTTCAGCAGAGAGAGTTCATTCGGAGATAAGTCAGTATGACTGAGATTAAAAATTCCATTGTTAGTTAAGTCCATCTTTTTTGGGGGTCTATTGACCCTTTTTCCCCCTCGCTTTCCTCTGCGTGTAAAATCTGTTTCCTGGATGGTCCTTCCCCTCAAAAAAGACCGATTGCTCAAAAGGCCTGGCTTGAGAGGTCGGGTAGTAAGCAGACTCCTGTCTCTGTGACAGTACCCTAAAGTTCCCCTGATTACCACTGTAGTCTTGGTTGAGTGGTATAAAATGGTGTTTCCTGTTTCACTATTAAATGGGAATATCCTCCTGCGCTTAATATTAATTAAATCCCTATACTAACAGCTGCTGTCACTCTGCCTTAACCATTAAGTCATATAATACAACACCTTTAAAATAGTGAAGCGCTGAAATTAATCCCCTATATACACATATTAAAGTACCATCAAAACCATAATATTAAAGTACCATCTAAAAAAACCAAAAGCTATTATCTATCAGTGAAATATCATGAATAAAAAAAGTGACATACATAACTCATAATATTATAAATCCGTCACGACGCACGTGACGCAACGCGTCGGTACGCCATTCCCAGTTTAGAGATACATCACTTCCGGTCACGTAGGGACGCATGTCCGGACGCAGCGGCCATATTGGTTTCCCTTCCTGCATGTGAATACACCCATGGAATGAGGTGGAAAGTGTTTTTGTAACAGGAAACAAATGTGAGTGGAAACAATATGTTGTACTAAGTGTCCAATTAAACAGTATTACACTATGGGAAGTTCTGTTTGTGTCCTATATGACGTTTGAGTAGAGGTGGAGTGGAAGTCCTGTGATCCCTTGCTGAGCTGCCTGGATTAAAGGATTGCCTTTGAGGAGAGCTATAGCCTTGTGGCCCTGTGTGGGTCAAGGTGGGGAGGTGAGCAGGCATTGCTGCCATTGGAGGATTCCTTTTGAGCACTAGAAGTGAAGATCACTGAGTGTTTTTTTCACATTATTGCATGGACTTTTTTTTTGTTTATTTTAGGCACAGTGTTGATTTATATGTATATATCACAAGAAGCAGTGGATTGAATATATATTTTTTTATGAAATATTTTGATATATGGTTTTTCCACATAAATTAATAATCACTCATTTTGATTAATAATCACTGTTTTTAGTAATTATAATTATATAGGTTTGTCACATATTCATCACGGATATATCTATTTTTTTGTATTATTGAATATCATAATCACTGATTTTGATTAAGTATCACCGATTAATCTGAAGGATGAAATAATTAGGGGAATATAAGTTTTGTCACATATTAATTTTGATCACGGATTTATAATATTATGAGTTATGTATGTCACTTTTTTTATTCATGATATTTCACTGATAGATAATAGCTTTTGTTTTTTTTAGATGGTACTTTAATATTATGGTTTTGATGGTACTTTAATATGTGTATATAGGGGATTAATTTCAGCGCTTCACTATTTTAAAGGTGTCCTATTTCCCTATTGCTGTTGAGGAGGATAGTAAGCATTCCTGTTCTCATCATAAGAAGGGGAGTTATATTCATGATGATTACCCCTGTTATTTCTCCCATTCATGTGATAGGTGTTGGACTGATTTCTAAGACTTCTCCATGTCTGTTGCGGTGGTCTATAACCCCATAATCAGATCGAGAAAACTGGGCCCTGGAGTGATGCCATCCATCCTCATGTTGATATTTTGGAGGATGGCCTGCTGCCAAGAAGGGCAGCAAAGAAGCCACTTCTCCCCAGGCAAAACATCAGGGACAGATTGTTATTCTACAAAAGGTACAGGGACTAGATTGCTGAGGACTGGGTTAAAGTAATTTTCTCTGAGGAGTCCCCTTTTTGATTGTTTGGGCCATCTGGAAAAAAACCTTGTTTAGAGAAGAAAAAGTGAGCGCTACCATCAGTCCTGTGTCATGCCAACAGTAACGCATCCTGAGCCCGTTCATGAGTGGGGTTGCTTCTCTGCCAAGGGAGTGGGTTCACTCACAATTTTGACTAAGAACACAGCCATGAATAAAGAATGGTACAAAAACATCCTCAGAGAGCAACTTCTCCCACCGATCAAAGAAGTTTGGTGATGAACAATGCCTTTTTCCAGCATGATGGAGCACCTTGCCATAAGGCAAAAATTATAGGTAAGTGGCTTAAGTAACAAAACATCAACATTTTTGGTCCATGGTCAGGTAACTCCCCAGACCTTAATCCCATTGAGACTTGTGGTCAATCCTCAAGAGATGAGTGACCCCCCCCCCCCCAAATTCCAACAAACGCCTTGAATTCTTATGCAAGAATTCAAGGTCTTAAAAAGAAGGGTCAACACTGTAAATATGGACTCTCTGCATAAACTTAATGTAATTGTTAATAAAAGCCTTTGACACTTATGAAATGCTTGTAATTATACTTAAGTATACCATAGTAACATCAGACAAAAAGATCTATAACACTGAAGCAGAGGACTTTATGAAAATGAATATGTGTCATTCTCAAAACTTTTGGCCAGGGCAGTAGAACACCTATTAGGTTTTTATTGCTGTCTGTGCCACCCTCTCCATTTGTCCTGTTGGCCATTATCACTGAACGTGAAAGTAAAAGAAAATCCAAAATCTTGGGATGACTCTGCAACTGTAATAGGGGGGAAAACTTCTAAAGGGAACATTATTTAAGTGACTTGGGGGCCCCAAGAAAGAGCCCCTGCCCACTGTGCTCATGCTCAAAGGCAAAAGCATGCGTTGGTCCCACACTTATATTTAAACAGTGATTGCGCCACATATATGAGATTACATCGCAAATGTCAGAAAGACAGCAATAATTCTAGCGCCAGACTTCCTGTGTAACTCAACAGTTAACTGTAAAGGCTTTTAAAGCATTGCCTATAGATATGTTTAGGTACCTGTAGTAGTCTGGTGCCGTTCCACGGGCGTATGCAATTTTCTTATGAACAAATTTTTATTGGTTTCAAAATTTCAAATTCACATACATATCTAGAAGTTAAATATATTTATCTTCCAATCAGGGATATTCCTAATTAACAATATTGCCAACACATGTCATTAAATGGTTTCTCTAAACATTAATATATATGGTAATGCATCATAACCAATAGTTCGGTGAATCATTTTCTACACCAGTCTGACCACAGTTTCCATAATTTACCAATGAGTGCACATTTACCATTTCTGATGGCTAAAGAGCGCTTGTATGCATAGTTCAATTTCATTAAGGCTATAACCTTCGATTTATTTGGAGCTTGGAATTTTTCCATTGCCTTGCTATCGTTGTTCTCACAGCTAGAAGAGCATGAGCAATAATTGTTTGGAACTGTGGAGGGCTTTCTTTGATTTGTAAATTTAAGATTGCCAAAGCAGGATTGGGCAATAACAAAACCCCAGTTGTGTCACATATTAGCTTGAATATCTCTTTCCAAAAGCTGGTGAGATTCTTGCAGGTCCAGAAGATATGATATAGGTTACCTATCTGATCGCAACCTCTCCAGCTGGGTAAAAATTTGGAAAATTGATAGGGAGTGAGATACCATCTAATGATTAAGTTTTGGAGCAGTTCCCAATGTGTCAGGAATGGACTCACCAATGGTGGTGGGACTCACCTGCCTTGTGGGCTGCAGTATCAGGGCTGGCCAGCGGGTGCTCTCGGCAGCCAGAAGCTCACTCCTGCAATCAAGCCATCACCTGAGGCTGATTGCAGGAGGTGTATTTAAGGAATGGCAAGGCCTGCAGTCAGGGCCTTGGTATATTGTTCCCATGAGCTCCTGGACCTGCATCCTGTCTGCTTCCTGCCTGATCCTGACTCTGCTTGAACTCTGCCTGCACTGACCTTGGCTACTCCTGACCAAATCTTCTGCCTACTCCTTGTACCTTGTCTGCCCATTAGCTACCGACCCGGCCTGATTACGTTGTGCTCCATATTTATATATATATATCAGTTAAGGTTTGGGTTTGTTGCGCCTTGTTGTACGTATTTGTGTTAGTTTTGGGTTTGGTTTGTTGCACTGTGTTTATGTCTCTGTTGCCTTAATAAATTATATTGTTTTACACGCTATACCTGAAGTGTGTGTTTCCCTGTGTCGGTCCACACACCTCTGGTCATACCCGGAGCCCTGACACAATGATTCATGCAATGGGAAACTTTGTACATATATTTGAAAGCAAAAAGCCAGTGAGGAGTAAAGGATTGCTGAAGGTCTGATTCCCATTTGAGTAGCGGAGGGGATTTTATAAATACCATTTTTTTTATTGGAGGAGGTTATAAACTAAAGAGATTCCTTTTATATTTGAGGAGGCAGAAGTAACATATGTCCAAGCAAGTATATCAATGGAAAGTGTATGAAGACGGTGTTTAAATAAAAATTTGACTATGCGGACGTACTTAGAGTTATCAACCTTAGAGAGCCCATATTCTGTTCTAAGCTCAAATATATTTTTTAATGTATCTTAAAAAGAGGTAATTCACCAACTGGATCCCAAGATCCAACCAATGTCCAAGTTTCAAATAAGGGACATGAAGTTCCAGAGTTTCTAATGGGACCCCAAGAGTATGTTTTGGGTTGGTTAGGGAGGCATTGCATAGAAGTGTTCTCCAAGCTATCAGAGTTGCCTGTAGAGTTGGAGGTAATAAAGTCAGATTCAATGGATTCCACATATCCCCCCCATAAGCAGTAGGAATAGATTGGGAGATCGTTAAGTATTTTCCTATTGCTATCCATAGAGTCTCGGAGTGGAGTTGTGCCTAGCTAAATGGGTGGCAGTATAATAATCTTGAAGGTCTACCAAACCTACCCCTCACACTTTCCTATGGCGGATAAGATGTACATAAAACATCTCGATTTTTTGCATTGCCAAATGTAGCGGTGGAGTATTTTTGATAGGAATCATAGTATTCCGGATTTAAGAGGAAGCAACAGAGTATTTGAAAAGAATCATCATTTTGAATGTGGCTATTCTACCCTCCCAGAATGTTTCAAAAGGGGATACGTGTTAAAGTTCTATTCTGATATCCTCAGTAAGGGGTTATAGTTAGCCTCCAATAAAGATATTGAGGGTGTCAGAACTATACTGAGAAAATGGATACTTTGATCAGTCCAGGAGTAAGGTAGTTGGTTTGTTAAATGTTGGTGAATTGATTTATGCACTCCTAAAAATAAGGATTTTATAAAGTTGACCTTGTAGTATGAAAGGATACTAAATTGTACTAAGACCTGATGGGCAGCAGGGAGTGAGATGAATAGGTTGGTTATTAAAAGGGTAACGTTACCTGCAAATACATTTATGACATGATTTGTGGTATTCATGTGGAATCCAGATATAGGAGGATTGCTTTGAATAGCCTCTGCCAGAGGTTCTATCATTAAATTAAATATTGACAGGGACAGTGGGCAGCCTTGGCATGTACCATATGAGATCCCGAACAGTTTAGATAGTAAGCCTGAGGTATATACTTGGGCAGATGGTTTCATATAAAGCGCCAGAATGGCAAATAAGATTGGACTTTTTAGTACCGTTCACATGTATTGCCAATTAACTCTATCAAACATCTCTGCATAAATAGAGAGAAACAGAGAAGGCGTTCGATTTGTCTCTGCATAGTGAAGGATATTAATAATACACCTAGTAGCATCTTCTGCACACCTATTCTTTGTAAAAACCATTTGGTCTGGCTTTATTAAGGTGGGAATAATCTCCATCAGATGATTTGCCAGAAGCTTGGCATAGATTTTTATATCCGCATTTAATAAGGATATTGATGGAAAATTTACTGGTAAATTGGGTTCTTAACCGGGTTTGGGGAGTTTAACCATGTAGCCTCTCAGCATTTCTTCAGGAAACAATCCACCAGATAGCACGTCTTTGAATAGTGGCATTAAGTAGTAAAGAGTCTGTTTAGAGAGTTTGTAATATTCATTAGTAAATCTGTGTAGTCTCAGTGATTTACCAGATGGAGGAGAATGTATAATTTTTTCAATTTCAAGTGTCGTGAATGTGGAGTTAAGCATTTCTATGTGCTCAGATGATAGAGTGGGGAGGTGTAGTTGTATCAAGAAGGATTGAATGGACACATCTGATGGTTGAGGCGTAGAGGAAGCCTCTTTTAATTTGTACAGTGAAATATAGTATTCCGCGAAAGTGTCTGCTATGGCTTGAGGGTTTCAAAGTTTCTTGGATGGTATATGTATAGAATTCGAGTTCTAGCTGTGTTTTGATTCGCTAGGAACTTGCCAGCTTTATTATGGTGGGCATAAAAATTCAATCGAAGGGATTTGAGAAGTCTCTCATAACGTTCCCCTAATAACACCCTTATTTCAGTGCATAAAGTATATAAGAAGTTGGCAATATTATCAAATGTATGGATTTTAGAGATCAGATTGGTGAGTACTGTGTTATATTGTTTTTTAGCTTTAGAGTTCATTTGTACTTGAAAGCCTCTCATAAAAGCCTTACGAGCATTTCAAAATGTAAAGGACTTAGTATTTGGAAGATCATTATCCCGAAATACATTTATAAGCTGTTGGAGAATAATAGAGTTTTTACAACGCTAAATGGATATGAGGGAGTGGGAGTCTTTTTCCTCCAGAGTAAAAGAGATAACAGCATGGTATGACCATGTGAAATCATATAGGAAGACACCTGCTGTAATACCCATTTATCCACAATAAATAGGTCAATGAGAGGATAGCTGTTGTGTCTAGCTGAGTGAAACGTAAAATCCTTCGCGTGTTGACAGCGCCAAACATTATACAACATTTCCCTATGCAAAAAAATCACCCAGGGAAGGTCCCCCTCTAGCCAAGGAAGTGGAGTCTAGAGCAAGTTGTGGTGCCACATTAAAATCACCACATATAATAAGACTTCCATATTCCATCTTTGAGATTTTCTAGAAAAGTTTACAGGTAAATCGCAATTGGTGTGTACAGTTGCAAGAAAAATTATGTGAACCCCTTGGGATTACGTGGAGTTTTGCATGAATTGGGCATAAAATGTGCTCTGAACGTCATCTAAGTCACAACAATAGAAGAACACAGTCTGCTGAACATAATACTACACATACATTAGATTTTGCCATGGTTTAATTGCACATAACATGTAAACATTCACAGTGCAGGAGCCAGGAGTGAGCCAACCTTGACTCCGATCAGTGTGATGATATTGGATGTGTTGCTGACAGATGGCCTGACCTTAAAAAACACACACCTGTTTTGGGTTTACTGGTTTCAAGAAGCACTGTCTGATGTGAACCATGCCTCGCAGAAAAGAGCTCTCAGAAGACCTACAATCAAGAATTGTTGACTTGCATGAAGCTGGAAAGGGTTACAAAAGTATCTCCAAAAGCCTTGATGTTCATGTGTCCACGGTAAGACAGACTGTCTACAAATGGAGAAAGTTTAGCACTGTTGCTACTCTCCCTAGGCATGGTCGTCCTGTCAAAATGACTGCAAGAGCACAGCGCAGAATGCTGCATGAGGTAAAGAAGAATCCCAGAGTGTCAGCTAAAGACCTACAGAAATCTCTGGCACATGCTAACATTTTTGTTGACACATCTACAATAAGGAAAACATTAAACAAGAATGGAGTACATGGGAGGACACCAGGGAGGAAGCCATTGCTGTCCAAAAAGAATATTGCAGCACGTTTGAATTTTTGCAAAAGAGCACCTGGATGTTCCACAGCACTACTGGCAAAATATACTGTGGACAGATGAAACCAACATTGAGTTGTTTGGGAAGAACACACAACACTATGTGTGGAGAAAAAAAGGCACAGCACACCAACATCAAAACCTCATCCCCACTGTAAAACATGGCGGAGGGAGCATCATGGTTTGGGGCTGCTTTGCTGCCTCAGGGCCTGGACGGATTGTTGTCATTGATGGGAAAATGAATTCCAGAGTTTATCAAGACATTTTGCAGGAAAACGTACGACCATCTGTCCGCCAACTGAAGCTCCGCAGAGGATGGGTGATGCAACAGGACAATGACCCAAAGCATACAAGTAATTCAACAAAACAATGGCTGCAACAGCACAGAATACGCCTTCTGGAGTGGCCCAGTCAGAGTCCTGACCTAAACCCGATTGAAATGCTGTGGCATGACCTTAAGAGAGCGATTCACACCGGACATCCTAAGAATATTGCTACACTGAAACACTTTTGTGAAGAGGAGTGGTCCAAAATTACTCCAGATCGTTGTGCAGGTCTGATCTGCAACTACAGGAAATGTTTGGTTGAGGTTATTGCTGCCAAAGGAGGGTCAACCAGTTATTAAGTCCAAAGGTTCAAATACTTTTTCCTCTATGCACTGTGAATGTTTACATGTTATGTGCAATTAAACCATAGCAACATCTAATGTTTGTGTAGTATTATGTTCAGCAGACTGTGTTCTTCTATTGTTGTGACTTAGATGACGTTCAGAGCACATTTTATGCCCAATTCATGTAAAACTCCACGTAATCCCAATGGGTTCACATACTTTTTCTTGCAACTGTATAAGGCACATACGCTGATACCAAGGTATAAGGTTTAGCACTTACAGTGGGGCAAAAAAGTATTTAGTCAGCCACCAATTGTGCAAGTTCTCCCACTTAAAAAGATGAGAGAGGCCTGTAATTGGCATCATAGGTAGACCTCAACTATGAGAGACAAAATGAGAAAAAAAATCCAGACAATCACATTGGCTGATTTGGAAAGAATTTATTTGCAAATTATGGTGGAAAATAAGTATTTGGTCACCTACAAACAAGCAAGATTTCTGGCTCTCACAGACCTGTACCTTCTTCTTTAAGAGGCTTCTCTGTCCTGCACTCATTACCTGTATCAATGCCACCTGTTTGAACTTGTTATCAGTATAAAAGACACCTGTCCACAACCTCAAACAGTCACACTCCAAACTCCACTATGGTGAAGACCAAAGAGCTGTCCAAGGACACCAGAAACAAAATTGTAGACCTGCACCAGGCTGGGAAGACTGAATATGCAATAGGCAAGCAGCTTGGTGTGAACAAATCAACTGTGGGAGCAATAATTAGAAAATGGAAGACATATAAGACCACTGATAATCTCCCTCGATCTGGGGCTCCACGCAAGATCTCACCCCGTGGGGTCAAAATGATCACAAGAGCGGTGAGCAAAAATCCCAGGACCACACGGGGAGACCTAGTCAATGACCTGCAGAGAGCTGGGACCAACGTAACAAAGGCTACCATCAATAACACACTACGCCGCCAGGGACTCAGATCCTGCAGTGCCAGACGTGTCCCCCTGCTTAAGCTAGTACATGTCCGAGCCCGTCTGAAGTTTGCTAGAGAGCATTTGGATGATCCAGAAGAGGATTGGGAGAATGTCATATGGTCAGATGAAACCAAAATAGAACTGTTTGGTAGAAACACAACTCGTCGTGTTTGGAGGAGAGAGAATGCTGAGTTGCATCCAAAGAACACCATACCTACTGTGAAGCATGGGGGTGGCAACATCATGCTTTGGGGCTGTTTCTCCGCAAAGGGACAAGGACGACTGATCCATGTACAGGACAGCATGAATGGTGCCATGTATCGTGAGATTTTGAGTGCAAACCCCCTTCCATCAGCAAGGGTATGGAACATGAAACGTGGCTGGGTCTTCCAACATGACAATGATCCCAAACATACCGCCTGGGCAACGAAGGAGTGGCTTCGTAAGTAGCATTTCAAGGTCCTGGAGTGGCCTAGCCAGTCTCCAGATCTCAACCCCATAGAAAACCTTTGGAGGAAGTTGAAAGTCCGTGTTGCCCAGTGACAGCCCCAAAACATCACTGCTCTAGAGGAGATCTGCATGGAGGAATGGGCCAACATACCAGCAACAGTGTGTGCCAACCTTGTGAAGACTTACAGGAAACGTTTGACCTTTGTCATTGCCAACAAAGGATATATAACAAAGTATTGAGATGAACTTTTGAGATTGACCAAATACTTATTTTCCACCATAATTTGCAAATAAATTCTTTCCAAATCAGCCAATATGATTGTCTGGATTTTTTTTCTCATTTTGTCTCTCATAGTTGAGGTCTACCTCTAATGCCAATTACAGGCCTCTCTCATCTTTTTAAGTGGGAGAACTTGCACAATTGGTGGCTGACTAAATACTTTTTTGCCCCACTGTATATCACATTGCAAAATTATAAATCTACTCTCTTTTATACAGCGCTTTTTTGTTTTGTTTAAGCATGTGCAATAAACAAGCATATTCTCTACAATGCTCATATCCTCAAATAAAAATTAAACAGGTTTCAATGAAGTGTCCTTTGTGCTTAAATAAAGTATCTCTGTGCATATAAAGACCCTGATTTACTATTGTGCCTGGGTGCATTTCCGTGGGCGAACGTCTAATTTTTATGAACGACCGTCTACTTTTACCCCGCTAAGAGATTTACTATTGAGCAGCGTCAACAAGTAGACGCCCAATCGAATTTACTAACCAGACACACACCAGGAATCAGACTCACAAAGCAGACTTGGTAAAAGGTATATCTAACACCATGAAAAATCACTGCAGAAACATGTTCACTTTGAAATTTGCTTTGCCAAATATCAGGACTTCACTTTAAACAATATCTGCCATTTAAAAGAAAAAATTAAAATGTGTTAAAAAGTTTTTTTTTTTAAGCAAAACGACACAGTGAAAAACTAGACACTCGGGCAGTTTATTTGGCTGATACAAATGCGCATGTGCAGAACACATTTTAGACGTCCTCTGTGGGCGTTTGCTTTTTAGCCACTGCTCAATAGTAAATCTCAGTGTGGATTCCTCTGACAGCCAACACTCGGTCGCGTCTACTGTGTTTAACAAACAGCACTAGGAATATCTTTATGTATTCTAATTTGATTTCCTTAGTTCAAGTGATTCTATTTTTGTTTCTTATCCTTTATAATTATTTCTGTAATGATTTATTATTAAGGGAGAACTCCACGCCGAAAATTAAAAAAAAAAAAACAGCGTGGAGTACCCCCCAATATCCATACCAGACCCTTATCCGAGCATGCAGCCCGGCAGGTCAGGAAAGGGGGGGGGGGGGACGAGCGAGCGCCCCCCCTCTTGAACCATACTGGGCCACATGCCCTCAACATGGGGGGGTGCTTTGGGGCAGGGGGGCTCCCCCCCAAAGCACCTTGTCCCCATGTTGATGGGGACAAGGGCCTCTTCCCCACAACCCTGGCCCGTGGTTTTGAGGGTCAGCGGGGGGCTTATCAGAATCTGGAAGCCCCCTTTAACAAGGGGGCCCTCAGATCCCGCCCCCCCCCCCTACGTGAATGAGTCTGCGGTACATGGTCCCGCTACTCATTCACAAAAAAACAAAGTGTTGTGTAAAAAAAACACAGTACAGGGTCTTTGACAAGTCCTTTATTAAAACAATGTCCCCCAAAGTAGATCTAACGTCAATCACGGTGTCACGCGTCGGCGACCGGAAAAAAGAAAGAAAACAAAAACCCGTTCCGCACTCGACGAGGCTTACTAGCCTTATGCGGTGAGTCGCTTGCTGAATGCTCTTAAATAGGTAAGGGGCGGGGCCAGCCGGGTACATCAAGCATGTGATCATAGATACAATGTTGCAACCTTTATACTTTTTAATGACAAATATAACAGCGCAGCTCTCTGCAGGGACAGAAGTAATTACTTCGCTATTATATTTGCCGGCCGTAGACAGGGCGAAAATCGGACAATTCTTTTTACTATTGGTGGCAACGTCGGCCCATTGAACAACCGATTTGTTGGTTTTTTTTTTAAAAAGGCCAGTTTTAGCCCCATCTATGGCCTGCATTTTTTTTTTTCTTATTCTTTTTTTTATTCTTCTTTTTCATTTTCTTCTTTTTCTTGCAGGTCATGGCTCATGCGCAGATTTTTTATCTGTAAAAAGATCAGCCAAATTGCCGATCATTGCCGCTAAAACCGGCCGATCTGCAAAATCGGCCGATTTGCAAAATCGGCCGATTTTTATCAAAATTTACCGATTAAAAAAAGTGGCAAAATCCCAAAAAATGGCTGACCAATTAACCCACTAACGGCCCGAAAATCAGCCGATTTTTTTTCCGGCCGATTTTAGACCCATCTAAAGCAGGCCATAGATGGGTCTAAAATCGGCCAATTATTCTGACCAAAAAAAAAATCAAATGATTTTCGGGCCGTTAGTGGGTTAATTGGTCGGCCGTTTTTCAGGATTTTGGCACATAATTTTTCTATCAGTAAAGTTGGAAAAAAAAATTTCCAACTTTACTGATAAACAAAATGTGCCAAAATCGGGAAAAACGGCCGACCAATTATCCTACTAATGGAAGAGGCCCTTGTCCCCATTACCATGGAGACAAGGTGCTTTGGGGTGGAGCCCCCCCCTGCCCCAAAGCACCCCCCCATGTTAAAAGCATGTGGCCTGGTATGGTTCAGGAGGGTGGGGCGCTCGCTCGTCCCCCCCTTTTCCTGACCTGCCGGGCTGCATGCTCGGATAAGGGTCTGGTATGGATTTTGGGGCGAACCCCAAGCTGTTTTTTATTTAATTTAGGCGTGGAGTTACCCCTTAATATCCATACCAGACCCGAAGGGCTTGGTGTGGATGGGATGGGGGACCCCATGCCATTTTTTTTATTTATTATGGTGCTGGTTTTTAAATGTAATTTTCATTTTTTTTTTCTTCACTATAGCTCAGAAATTCACCTGTCACTTCCCCCAGCTAAAAGAGAAAGTTTTCTTGGAATTTATATACCTAAAGGAAACAATGTTTACTTTGAGTTTATTAAATGATACAAAGTTTTCTGTAACTTCGGGGAAAGTGACTTCTAAGCTTGTGAACTATAGTGAAGAAAAAAAAAAGGCTGGCATTTGCATTTGAAAATCAGTGCTGACATACACTTTGTATTGCGAAAAAAAATATTAACAATTGTGTAAACCGAGGCATTATTTTCAATGGATTTTCATTCGTAAACCGAAAATGACGTTAACCGAGGCTTGGTAAACTCAGGTACGCCTGTATTAGTATTGCAATCCTTTGTATTGGGATACATAGAACCAACATACATCTGAATTGGCAACATAGCACAACATTTGTGTCACATTTGAGATATCTGGCTAGTTACACTGACCTTGCCCAGGGACTTAGGGTTGATTCACACCACAGAAATAAAGGCAGGATTAGTGTTCAACAGCTCCGTGGATTAGTGGTTAGCACTACTGCCTCACAACGCTAGGGTTGTTCGTTTGAATCCCAACCACAGCAATGAATTTGCATGATCTCCGTGTGACTACCCTAACATACATGTGCTGGTGGCAGCATCTTTGCTTTCTGTTTAAATGATCCCTAGAATATTATTTAGAGGCCTTGTCTGTTCAAAAACCTTTAAAGTAGCACCTTATGTGAATGTCAAAAGATGGGATAAGATAAGGGCCTGGACTAATGATTGATTGGATAATGCTGGTTTGCACTCCACCTCCTTTTGGGAAAGTTTGTCAAACCATGAGAAGAGTTAGCGAGAGAAAGAAAAGGATTAAAAAAATATATATAAATAAATAAATAATGGCATGGAGTCCCCCCCCCCCCAAATCCATAACAGACCCTTATCTGAGCATGCAGATACCGCATGCCTTCAAAGATTTATTTCCTTTGTTGAATTGTTGCTTGGTTCACACTAGATGTGATTTAAAATTGTGCTTTTTGTTGGCAATTTCACTGTGTTTTCTGTAGATTTACCAATGAGTTATTGCGTTTTCAATTGTGTTTTGCATTGCGATTTCTATTGTAGTCTATATGTGAAATCGCTACAAAATGCTGAAAAAGTTAGACGAGAACTACTTTTGAAATTGTGCTGCAGCAAATCGCTTACGTTAAGACACTCACATCCACATTCATTAGATCAGATATCAGGTACAATTTAAATTCCCAAATCGCACCTGAAAACGTGCACCCTGGATGCGACTTGGCATGCGATTTGCATGGCATGCGACTTGCAAATCATATGCCAAGTCGCACCCTATTGTCTGCTATTAGAGCAGTCGCATGGGTGCATTTCCAACACTGATTTCTAAAGTAGTACATGTACTACTTTTGTGATGATTTGCATAGATATCTGTGTCAGATGTCTTTCAAATCGTAAGGAAATCAGCATCTTCACTGTACATCACAAAATTTCTAAATCAGCTTTGATTCAGCGTTACCTATAATGCTACCACCTCCCCCTCACTCCCCCTCTCTGTTGGGGTCCCTCAAGGCTCTGTCCTCAGGCCCTTTCTCTTCTCCATCTACACCTCCTCCCTTGGCCAACTCATACACTCTCATGGCTTCAACTACCACCTTTATGCGGACGACACACAAATCTATCTCTCAACCCCCCACCTCACCCCCTCGGTATCCGCCCAAATCACACACCTACTGAGCGACATATCAGATTGGATGTCGCTCCACTTCCTTTAACTGAACCTCTCCAAAACCGAGTTTCTTGTCTTCCCCCCAGTCCGGACACCCCCCCCCCCATTGACTTCTCCGTCACATCCAACAATGCCACCATCAAACCTGCCCCGCAGGCCAGAGTACTTGGTGTCATTCTGGACTCCAACCTATCCTTCCAGCCCCAAGTCCAATCTTTAACAAACTCGTGCAGACTCCACCTCCGCAACGTCGCCAAAATACGCACGTTCCTAACCCCAGAAACCACTAAACAGCTCATCCACTCCCTCATTATATCACGACTCGACTACTGCAACTCCCTGCTCACTGGCCTGCCTCGCCACTGGCTATCCCCGCTTCAGTCAATCCTGAATACGGCTGCCAGACTCATTCACCTTTCCAACCGCTCCATCTCTGCCACCCCCCTCTGCCAATCCCTCCACTGGCTTCCGATTGCGCAATGGATCAAATTCAAAATCCTAACACTGATGTACAAAGCTGTCCACCATACTGCCCCGTACTACATCACTGACCTAATATCCAAGTACCACCCAGCATGCACACTCTGCTCCTAACAAGACCTCCGTCTCTATACTTCCCTGGTCTCCTCCTCCCATGCCCGCCTCCAGGACTTCTCCAGGGTGTCACCCATCCTCTGGAACTCCCTGCCCCAACCCATCAGATTATCACCTACTCTCCTCTCCTTTAGGCGCACCCTGAAAACCTTCTTCAGGGAAGCCTACCCCACCCCCTGCTAACCTGCCGACCTCCTCCACTCCTCCTACCACTCCATCCACCACAGCTATCTCCTCCTGTACCACTATCCCCCCCCTCAGAGATTATAAGCTCGAAAAAGCAGGGCACTCGATCCCCACATGTTTTGCATTGTATTGGTATTGTTCTGTCACATGTTCTGTCCCCTTTTGTAATGTACAGCGCTGAGCGAACCATTGGCGCTTTATAAATACTGTATAATAATAATAATAATAATTTGACCGCAGTGTAAGGCCTTTTTATGTTTGATTTCCTGAGTGTTTTTCCAATTTATGGAAAATGCCGCATACTAGCAAACGTGAATTGACATTTTCAGTATTGCATGTGAGATGTGGTCATGTGACTGCCTTAACTTCCGCGATAATCTGGAGTGAATTGTGCCCATAGGGCCAAGAAATATTGCCAATAGGGTTCCCTTTCACATCCCTGTTCAATGTTCTGTTGTATGCTGCACAGGTACACTTCACTGTGGCTTTCTTTCTGACTCTGATTTGTGGGGCCTGTATACCAAGGGTTAACGCAAATGGGAGGAGAATTAATCAGGTGCAAACACTTTCTCTGACCAAATGAATGACAGTGGTGGGTGTGACCTACCTTATATAAAGAGATGCAGTAGCGGCTGATTTTTCCCTTGTACAGGCCACATTATTTCTGCATGTCCTTGTCTGTGGTGGTTTGGGGAGGAAGAGATATTGTAGTGAATTGCCCCAGGCCTCACTCACGCTGTGCTTGGATGTGGGCTGTAAATGTTTTGCATGTTCTTCCTTCTAAGGTGTGTTTGTGTGTTGTGTGTTATCTTTGCATTGTAATCCTAACACATGTCCATTGCTCTGCTCTTCCAAGTTTGCTTTATTTAGAATGAAATGCAGTTTTCAGACAAACATGGTGAGAAATGTATATGTGGGGGATTTGGGGAGGTGTTTTTATTTTGGCACGCATGTATTTTTATATTGATTTTTCGATCTGCAGCTTGTTTTGTGAATAAGCCCAAGTGATTCATATTAACCGTTTGTTTCCTGCTGTAACCTGTGAAAGCACAGTTCATTAGAAGTATAATCTTTTAGATTGTAAGCTCTTATAAGCAGGACCGTTCTATTTTAGCAACATCAATCCTGCTTTTTTTTTTTTTTCACACCAAGATATTGAATGTAGCTTTTTGTTGCTGTCCAAATAAATGTGGAATGTGTATTTGATCAATAAACATTTGTACTATGTATTTTTTGGGGGGATTATGTAATGTTCTAGTTGAATGTTGCACAGTGGCTAAATGGTTAGCACTTCCACCTGGCAGTACTAGGGTCGTTCGAATCCCAGCCAAGGCACCTCCTGCCTGGAGTTTGCATTTTCTCCCTGTGCCTGTGTTTCCTCCGGGTACTCTGGTTTCCTCCCACACTCTAAAGACATGCTGGTAGGTTAATTGGATCCTGTCAAAATTGGCCCTAGAAAATGTATGAATGTAAGTTAGGGCTCTTAGTACGCCCCTTGAGGGTTAGGGACTGATGTGAATTTACCACATCTATATGTAAAGCGCTGCGTAAATTGACAGCGCTATATAAGTATCTGAAATGTACTAGCACCCCTAACACTTATTTTTGCTAGCTATATAATATGCCCAAATCTTCCTTGTTAGAGTGCACATGTGCAAGTATGTCCAAAATAACAAACCAAAAGCCCCCTATTGCACCACAAGACCATGTTATGTACCAATGAATAGGTCGTGTTCAATGTGCAGCTAGCTATTCTTTTTCTACAATCCTCTTAACAGTAATAAATTGGGCCCCCAATTTATGTTGACTTTGGGCCTTTGCTGGCAAATATATATTCGCCAATGTCATATACATATATGTGAGTGGATGGGAGTGTAGTTAGGAGAGTTTAGTGGTAATTTGCAAGTCTATTTTCTAGTTTTGTGAATTGTTCTTTTGTGGAATTCCAGACCACATCTGGACATGGCAAGATCGCTGTTCTCCACCGAGGAGCTGATCCTCATTTGCTGGGGAAACATTACTAATAATTGTTGTATTTTCAGTTGAAAACATGTCCAATTCCTAGATCCATTGAGGTACATAGCAGAGGTTCAAGGATCTTCCTAACTTTACAGGTGGCACAGACACAAGCATACACCCAGGGTCATTGTTAGATATCATGGGGCCCCGTGCAGCATACCTGAAAGCCACCCACCGCCAGAGAAAATATCCAAATTATATTTATGGTAAAAATACACTAAAAACATTATTAATGGACATAATCCCAACCATATTCCTGTGAAATCTAAATGATAAAACTGTACTGCGTTCATAAATAAAGCTGTGTGTGTAATTGAGGTGTAATTGAGGTTTTGGGGCTCATGGGTGCTGGCCTGTAAAGTGGGAATCAGTGGTTTGTTTTTGTGGCTATCGCCATTTGCAGGAAACCTATGTTACACTATGGAATTGCTGCAGGTCATAATTTGACAAGCATATGGGTGCAGGTGTACAGCCCTGAACACAGACAGTGAGCATTCAGGGCCACTTCCCCACGCCTTCACACCTGTCAGATTAAAACCTGTGTCCATACAGCTGCTGTGTCCCCATAGTGTAACAGGTGGCTCTAGCCACATAAACAACCCACTCATTCACGCTGTACAGGCCAGAGGACCTGTGTGAATGGGGCATTTTTTACTTTTATGTTTTTCCTCAGCTCGTTAATTTCAATGGGCTGCCTAATGTGTGGGAACATGCAAAAATACTGCAGGCATATTATTTTAAAAGTGTGTTGCACCTAACCGCGCACATCTGCAAAGGGCATTGCATTTCTTTGCTGTGCTGGAAAATGTGTGTTCTTGAATGCGTTTCTGCACCACCAATGGTGTGAACAAGTCCTAAGGGCCAGTTCAGACTACAGAAACAGTCTAGATGTGTTCCTGATGCGTTTTTGCATGCCCTTTTGGCATGCATGTTTAGTGTGTTCCAGTACATTTCAGATGCGTTTTGGACACGTTGCATTGCATTTTTGTATCCCTTCCAGTTAGTTTTAGTACATTCAAGGACGTTTCAATGTGTTCCAGTACAGTTCTGTGCAGAAACAATACAGCGTGGTCAACTTTGTTTACAGCACCTGAAATGCACTGAAAATGCAAGCGCTGATGTGAACTATGACATTGACAACCATATAACCTTCTTTCTGTGCGTTTGTGATGCCGAAAAAGCAACTGAAACACATGTAGTGTGAACTGGCCCTAAAGATTATTAGAGGTAAGGGAACGGGACCAACCAGGGATTGTGAATTCAATCAGACTAGTGGTGATATACAATCAGCAATCGTATAATAATGTGAGATCTGAGCTGTAGCTGATAGAAAATGAGACACATTCACTTGATCAGTAAATAGTTAAAAAGAGTGGGGCAGTGATCCATAGATTTGCATATGGGACAGGTGATGATGGGGTGGGGGAGGGGGTCAAGTTGTATAAGGAGACAGATTTAAAAGAAGAGAAAAAAGTTACAATGAAATATACACAGCATGAAGCTTGCACATTTCCTAATTGGCAGAAGAACAGGACGCAGGTAACATTCATCCACTTTCTAGTCATTGTCTAGTCCAATGAACCTAACAGCATGTCTTTTGAGTGTTGGCAGAAACACATCCATACAGGGAAAGCATGCAAACTGGGATGCAGCCATGACTGGGATTAGAACCCATGACCCAAGTGCTGTAAGTTCTGAGCTCTAACCACTAAACCACTGTGGGAGACACAGTTTGAGCTACAATGTAGAATAGTTACATTGTTTAAAAATGATAAAGCGAGCGCTGGTAAAATTATATAGACTACTAAAATGGTATTACACAAGATAAATATAACCACGAACAGTAGTGCATGAACTCGTGAAAGGTCATCCACCCTTGTGACAGTGTACTACACTATAAAGCACCTTTCTGGCTCCTGTGGCTGAGCCACTTCCTCCCCAGGATCATTTGGGCACCTACCCTGATAGATGGATGGATAGCTGGAGCTGGATGACTAACCCATGGCTGCCAGCATACCGCTGCACCCCCAGATGTGTGATGTGTGTTACCCATGCGAATTAATACTTTTGTTCTGGTGAGTGTAGACCAGTCCCAAGGGTGGTTTATCTTTCACGAGTTCATGCACTACTGTCCGACACGGAGAAACCACATGTGCCATTCATAGGCACAGCCTTTTCTGAGTGGCCGGAAAGAAATCAGTCATTTTCAGGTGCGGAGGCAAATCTTTGCGACATCAGGGCATACCGCTGAGCGGAGCGGGTACTGAAGGCACCAGCAGGTAGAAAGAGGAGTCTGTAAATGTACCCTGAATGTCAAATTCCCTGCTTGCCAAGTGGGGCTCCTTCAGCTTGTGGCCATACTATATGGCAGTTGCCATGCCCCCTGGAGCCTATGCAATTTTAAAGCGTTGCAAGTTTAGTGTTTTTGTGCATTAAAATGAAAGTGTATTTTTTCCAAACTATTTTTGTTTGAAAAACACAGCACAAATACCGTGTGACAAAAATATACAACACCTATCATTTTATTATCTAGGGAAGGGGTGGGCAAACTTTTTGACTTGAGGGCAGCAATGGGTTCATATATTGGACCCGGGGGCCGGACCAAGAGTAGATGAATGATGTGTATGTGTCATCCATAGTAAGTATAGTAATATTCCCCCATAGTAAGCATAGTAATTCATCCCCCATATAATAATTCATCCCCCATAGTAATTCGTCCCCCATAGTAATTCGTCCCCCATAGTAATTCGTCCCCCATATAGTAATTCGTCCCCCATATAGTAATGCATCCCCCATAGTAATTCATCCCCCATAGTAATTCAACCCCCATAGTAATTCATCCACCATATAGTAATTCATCCCCCATATAGTAGTAGTTTGCCCATTGCTGATCTAGGGCTTCTGCTTAAAAATATAATGTTCGGGGGGTTTTAGTAGTTTTCTAGCAAAAAAAAAAGTTTTTTACACAACCATGTAAAAAGAGTAAATAAAATTCACCAGCAGTGTAATAAAATAAAAACAAACGCAGTGTTGCACTAATTATCAAATAAAGAAAGTGTCCAAAAATGTGAAATTCAAATAACAGTTCATAGATAACATTTCTGTTTCAATCTTTTTATTGAGTTTTCAAACATAGTTGTAGTGACTTTTGGGGGACTATTCATTAAAAATATGATTTCCAAAATTAAGAAACCCAGCTGTCTGAGGGGTTAACCTTTCTTGGTTAGAATTCAAGTGACCTTCTAGTGAATCACACACACAATGAGTGGAAGAGACTTGTTCCAGACACAATATACTATTGAAATGCCTACAGGTGATCAAACAAAGTCCCCGAGAAAGATAATGGTGGGATCTGATGTTGGTTACTCTAAGACCTGGCAAAAGTATGTTTTCTAAACAATTGCCATTGTCTGTGGAAACTAGGAGATTTCACCTGCAAGAAAATAATTATAAAATCAAACACTACTATGTGGACTCCAAACAGTGAGTCATCACACCTAACCAAAAGAACAATGATGAGACAGAAACCTAACTGGCTGAAGGTTCACCCAAAACCTTGGAGAGTGTGATGAACAAACAAACTTCTCGAACTGTCACAATATACAATTATCCACTAAGGTTACAAGTAGAGATGAGCGAATCGAACATGACGAAGTGGAATTCGTTCCGAAGATTTGGAAAAATTCGATTCGCGACGAATCCGAAGATTAGCAAACTTCGGATGCAGGAATCGAATTTTCCCAAAAATGGCGGCGACATGTGTGGCGACAGGAGAAAATGGACAGAGAAGATGGGGCGGGGATCTCTGGGAAGGCGCGCAGACAAGGCGCGCTGACCCATAATGCATTCATGAGTCATGAATCATGACATGTGAACGCATTAGCCAATCAGCAGCCAGCCAGCACTGTGTAATGGTGGAGCTATAAATCGCGGCCATCTTAGAATTCTCCATTAGCCTCCGGTCATTCAAGAGAGACAGACCTGTGTGTATTAAGGGACAGAGTTAGGGCCACAGAGACTTTAGGGCCACAGAATTGTTACTCAGGGACACAGAATCGTTACTCAGGGACACAGAATCGTTACTCAGGGACACAGAATCGTTACTCAGGGACACAGAGTCGTTACTCGGGGACACAGAGTCGTTACTCAGGGACACAGAATCGTTACTCGGGGACACAGAATCGTTACTCGGGGACACAGAATCGTTACTCGGGGACACAGAATCGTTACTCGGGGACACAGAATCGTTACTCAGGGACACAGAATCGTTACTTAGGGCCATAACTATCAAAGAATCGAAAATTTAAAGTGACATACACCATTTTTTTTTTTGGTGGCTGTCGTGCACAGTTGGTGCTGCAGTTTGCCGATTGTGCAAAATAAACTGACTTTCTGCTTCACAACCACTATTGTATGTTCAAAGAGGTAAATCCATTTACACGCCGGCTGGCGGTAATATTTTTTGGGTGATTAGTGCATTCCAGTGACACAAACATACAGTTTCCAGCCAACGGCAAGCTGCAATTGACCGATTGTGTACAATAAACTGACTTTCTGCTTCACAACCACTATTGTACGTTCAAAGAGTTAGATCCATTTACACGCCGGGTGGCGGTAATATTTTTTGGGTGATTAGTGCATTCCAGTGACATAAACGTACAGTTTCCAGCCAACGGCAAGCTGCAATTGACCGATTGTGCTAAATAAACTGACTTTCTGCTTCACAACCACTATTGTACGTTCAAAGAGTTAGATCCATTTACACGCCGGGTGGCGGTAATATTTTTTGGGTGATTAGTGCATTCCAGTGACATAAACGTACAGTTTCCAGCCAACGGCAAGCTGCAATTGACCGATTGTGCTAAATAAACTGACTTTCTGCTTCACAACCACTATTGTACGTTCAAAGAGTTAAATCCATTTACACGCCGGCTGGCGGTAATATTTTTTGGGTGATTAGTGCATTCCAGTGACACAAACATACAGTTTCCAGCCAACGGCAAGCTGCAATTGACCGATTGTGTACAATAAACTGACTTTCTGCTTCACAACCACTATTGTACGTTCAAAGAGTTAAATCCGGTTTTATTTTTGGGGTGCTTATTGAATTAAAGAGTATGTCAGACAACACGCAGAGGAGTGGCAGAGGAGGCAATGTTTCAGGAGCGAGCAGACGTGGCAGCAGAGGAAGGGGTCGAGGCAGCACTAGTCGCAGCCAGAGGCCAGTGCTCCCGGTGTCATCCAGCGGTCGTGTCTCTACCGACAACCCTGCCGTCATCGATTGGTTGACTCGGTCGTCTTCCTCTTCCCAGGTCACCTCTGACACCTACAGACAACGGTCGGTGGGTACATCAGACACAACCGTTAGTTGGCATGGCCCGGGAGCAAGCCCACTGAAATCACGTGTCCTCGACCTGCCCCTGTCCTTTGGTGTTCCCTCACCAAGCGAAGTATCGCATGCTGTGGGCTCAGCCCCACTGTACAGTGAGGAAGAGCTAACAGAGGGCGGTCTGGAACGGGGGGAGACATCCGCCTCTTCAGCAGCCAGGCGAAGAAGTACTGGCGAGGAGAGTGGCTCGGTAGCCGGTCTAGAGACAGGTCTGTCTCCTGACCCACACGCAGCCGAGGGGGCTAGTAGTGACGCGGAGACCCTAATTGATGATGATGAGGCTGATCGCACTTGGCAGCCTCGTCGTCATCAGGCTATTGCTTCCGCATCATCAGGAGAAGAGGGTGCCAGCTTGCCAGAGAGCAAAACAGTCGGTGGGTTGCCCAGGAGGCAGCAGGGTCGCAGCAGTGTCAGTGGAGCCAAACGGCCAGCTCCACTGCAGCCTACCACCACGGCCAGTAGTGGTGCCGGTGTGCACGGAGGAAGTAGCAGTCAGCCAGTGAGGAGTAGCGGGGGCAAAGTTTCCTACTCGGCGGTGTGGCAATTTTTCGTCAAGCTGCCCGAGGAAGTAAACGTAGCCGTATGTCGACTATGTGGCCAGAAAGTCAAGCGTGGCCAGGGGGCCAATGTTGGGACTACAGCGTTGAGTCAGCATATGCAGCGTCGCCATTCGGTGGCCTGGGAAAACCGTGATAAAGATACGGCGGTTCTGCCTGCCCCAGCCCCCGCTCCATCACCCGCTCCGTTACTTGCTCCGTCACCCGACGTCAATCGCCCTCTATCAGCCAGTCAAGGCTCCAACACCTCTGCTGAGGGGAGTTGTCGCTCGTTGGCATCTTCCGCTCGTTCAGATGCTCCTTCTCCTGCTACTCCTCTTCACGGATTCCGTCAGCAGTCTTTCTTGGAATCCGTTTCCAAGGGACAACAGTTTGCGAGCACGCACCCGACGGTGCAGAAGCTGAACGTCCTCCTGTCCAAGTTGCTGGTGCTGCAGTCCCTCCCTTTCCAAGTGGTGGACTCAGCACCTTTCCGAGAAATGATGGCTTGTGCCGAGCCACGGTGGAGAGTGCCAAGCCGGCATTTCTTCGCCAAAAAGGCAGTGCCAGCCCTGCATTCACATGTAGAAGAGATGGTGGGCCAGTCTTTGAGCATGTCGGTCTCTGCCAAAGTGCACGGCAGCGCCGACGTGTGGAGCTGTAACTACGGTCAGGGACAGTACATGTCATTTACGGCCCACTGGGTGAACGTGGTGCCGGCACAGCCGCACCAGCAACTTGGACAGGTCACGCCGCTTTTGCCTCCACGTTTGCACGTCCTTGGTCCAGCAAAGATGTCCGCCTCTACCACCTCTTCTTCCGCCGTGTCCTCAGCCGCCACCCCCGTGCCAAGTCCCATTACCCGACCGGCATATCACATGTGCAGGGCGCAACGGTGTCACGCTGTGCTGCACCTGGTATGCCTTGGCGAACGTAGTCACACAGGGGAGGAACTTCTGAGAGTATTGAACAGAGAAATCGACAGATGGCTGTCTCTGCGCAAACTGAAAATCGGAACCATGTTGACCGACAACGGAAAGAACATGGTGTCTGCTCTGCGTCAAGGAAGGTTGTGCCATGCGCCATGCATGGCTCACGTGTTCAATCTGGTTGTCAAGCGGTTCCTAAAATCCACCATCCCACTGCAAGACATCCTTAAAATGTCACGTAAACTTTGCATGCATTTCAGCCATTCCTACACCGCAAAGCACACCCTCCTTGAGCTGCAGCGGCAGAACGGAATTCCACAGCATCGCCTGATCTGCGACGTTGCAACAAGGTGGAATTCAACCCTACATATGTTAGACCGCCTTTATGAACAGCAAAAGGCCATCACCGATTTCCTGATGTTACAAGCGGATAAAGGTACTCCCCTGTGTAACTTAGATGTCAGCCATTGGCAGCTCATGCGTGACACCTGCCGCTTGCTCAGGCCCTTTGAGGAGGCCACGCTATTCGTGAGTCGGCAGGACTATGGGATGAACGACGTCATTCCTCTGTTGCACGTCCTGGAACAAATGCTGTTAACAATGGCTGGTCAGGGTGCGGTAGACGTGGCGCACAGATCTCAACGCCACATGACCCCTGTGGGGGCAAGACAGGAAGAAGAGGAGGAGGTAGAGGAGGACATTGGTGCTCAGGAATTATTGAGTGAAATGGGTGGTTTTTCCACTCAGCGGACAGGAGTGGAAGAGCAAGAGCATCTGGTAGAGGAGGAGGAGACAGAGGACCCAGACGCACCGTGGCAGTATGCTGTGGAGATGGAGGCAGGGAGTCCCTCGCATTCCTTGGCACAAATGGCCCATAGCATGCTCGGTTGCTTGCGTACCGACAGCCGAATAATAGCCATCAGACAGAGGGATGACTTTTGGCTGTCCACCTTGTTGGACCCTCGCTACCGTTCAAAAATGGTGGCCTTTTTCACACCTGCTGAGAGGGAGGCCAAAATAAAGTACTATAAAAACCACCTACGTAGTCAGTTGGTCTCTGCCTTTCTGCGCCAATGTCCATCCTCAGACACTGTGGGCCCTGTGCGCTCGCGTTCCGCTGCCATGGCAGCAGGGGAGGGGTGGGGTGGTAGGAGCAGTGGCAGCTCCACCAGCAGCGGCTGCCTCAGTCTGCAGTCGATGATGAGTAGCTTTCTTCACCAGCGCAGTGAGGAAACTACTAACCAGCCGCAGCAGCAGCAGCATCAGGTGGACCTGGAGCAGGACCTCAAACAACAGGCTTGGGCCTACTTGGACAGCACCCTGCCAACCGAGGTAGACAATCCCCTTGACTACTGGGCAACGAAACTTGACCTTTGGCCCCAACTAGCTGAATTTGCCCTTGAAAGGCTGTCATGCCCGGCCAGTAGCGTGGCATCGGAGCGCGTGTTTAGTGCGGCAGGAGGTATTGTAACTCCGCGGAGGACACGACTGTCCACCCAAAGTGTGGAGAGACTCACGTTTGTGAAAATGAATCAGGCGTGGATTAGTCTGGATTTCAAACCACCAGTTCCTGACACAACTGACTAAATCCGCCATGAATCATGCCCCAAACATGTTATTAGGGACAAATGGAAGACCTCCACCTGATCCGTACATTTGTATATATATTTTATTGAGAGGCTGCTGGTCGGCCGACTCATGTTTTGCACATTTTTAATGACTTATACTCTGCAGGTTGGGCCCCTCATGAATTGGGGTTTTTAAATTATTTATACTTCGCTGGACGACCGTCACATGAATTGAACCTTTTTAATGACTTATACTCTGCTGGTCGGGCCCCTCATGAATTGGTGTTTTTAAATTATTTATACGTCGCTGGACGACTGTCACATGAATTTAAACTTTTTAATTATTTATAGTCGACCAGTTCCAGACCGATGGAATAGCAATTTTTTTAAATATTTATTTGACACGTGTTGTCCATCTCATCAATGATTTTCCACAATCTACTAAGGTATAGCATCGCATCAAAGTTTTTTTTGTTTTTTTTGGTCTAAACCATTTCTTATAATGTCAATTTGTAGGATACGCCGCTGTAAGGCGACCTACTTTTTTGTCACTGTGTAGACATCTATTTATAGGCCGATGTTTGGCCAGAAAGATATATTTATTAATAACCTAGCCGTTCAAGCCGCTCACTGAACACCTCGGGAATTGCTTTGTATATCTGTCGCCTTAGGGGCCGCTGTCTGGCGACATAATTTTTTGTCACTGTGTAGACATCTATTTATAGGCCGATGTTTGGCCACAAAAATATATTTAGTAATAACCTAGCCGTTCAGGCCGCTCCCTGAACACCTCGGGAATTGCTTTGTATATCTGTCGCCTTAGAGGCCGCTGTCTGAACAGCTCATGAATTGCTTTCTATATGTGTCGCCTTTGAGGCCGCTGGCTGGACAGCTGATGAATTGATTTGTATATACTGTATGTACTTATTGTCCGCTGTCCGGACAGCTCATGAATTACTTTTTGTATATAGCCTTCCAAACCACTCTCAGAATAAGTCATGATATTCATGCTGTGTATAGCCTTATAGGCCAATGGTCAATGAAGTCATGATTGTTATAGTGTGTATAGCCTTATAGGCCGCTGTCTTTACAACTTTATATTTCCATGCAGTATATAGCCCTATCGGCCACTTTCTGGCATCCAGTTGCTGTAGCCCCCATCACCACACTGTGCCACGGGCCCCTGTACCGCCTTCTCATACTGGTGCCAGATCCCTCCTCTGCCATGTGCGTCTTTGTCGTCTGCTCACGCTGCTGGGTTCCAGTTTTAAACCTAGGCCTGTGTATGGCTTCCGAATACTGCTGCCTCCACCGCCACCCTGCGCCATGTGCCTCTGTCGTCTGCTCACGCTGCTGACGGCTTCCGCTTTTTAACCTAGGCCTGTGTATGGCTTCCGAATACTGCTGCCTCCACCTCCACCCTGCGCCATGTGCCACTTTCGGGTCTCCTCACACTGCTGCCAGGTCCATACTGATTCATGGCCCCCTGTACCGGCTCCTCATGAACGTGGTTCAGCGGGTTTGCATCACTTAACGGCAAATCGTTGACAAATGCTGGGACGTTCAGTGTTGTGCGCATTAAGCCAGACACCAAAGGGCAGCACAGACCTGTTATTACTCGCTCAAGCATGGCTGAACAAAACCAGTCTCTACCACAAATTGGACCCAGACCTGCCCAGGGTCTCGTAACTAGATTGCACGGAGGAGTAGAGTCTGTTATCGGAATTAAATAGACAAAACGCCACACCAAAAAGAGTGGCCATTTCCAACACTTATTCCAGAAAGAGGAACAACCCGTTTCATATACGGCCCGTAGACGTTTCACGTCTGCCACATTCAGTCGATTTAAGACGCAAGCTCCACTTCCTGTGGTCTCTGACCGTCGATATACCTTTAAGTGTCAGCTTTGAAGCTATATTCCCTCCGGAGCACTGACACTGGTGCCCTTCCGTCAACATGCCTTTAAGTTTCAGTTTTCAACCATATTCCCCACAGAAGCCAAACTCTTGGGTATCCCAGAAGCTGCTCAGCGGGTCAGAGCAATAAAACTCCCGGTTCGCAGGTTGTTCCGTCTTATGGATGGAAGTACGACGGTATATGATCTTCTTCGCACCCACAGCATTACCTCATAAACTTTCTGCATTGCATCTGCAATCACAACGCTGACTTCCCGGATCGCCACTCTGCCATTGGACTCTTGATAGTCGTCTCCCCACGCTGCTGCTGGGGGGACTTTTTAACATAGGCCTCTGTATGGCCTTTAATTGAAGCTGCTTACGCTTCGCCACTCTGCCATGGGCCTCTTGGGTATCCCAGAAGCTGCTCAGCGGGTCAGGGCAATAAAGCTCCCGGTTCGCAGGTTGTTCCGTCTTATGGATGGAAGTACGACGGTATATGATCTTCTTCGCACCCACGGCATCACCTCATAGAATCTCTGCATTGCATCTGCAATCACAACGCTGACTTCCCGGATCGCCACTCAGCCATTGGACTCCTGATAGTCATCTCCCCACACTGCTGCTGGGGGGACTTATTAACCTAGGCCTGTGTATGGCCTTCAATTGAAGCTGCTTCCGCTCCGCCACTCTGCCATGGGCCCCTGTACCGCCTCCTCTTGCTGCTGCCAGGTCCAGAGTGTGTCATGGGTCCCTGTACGGCCTCCCATTGCTGCTGACTTCATCGCCAGACTCTGCCATGTGCCACTTTCAGGTCTCCTTACACTGTTGGTGGGTTCCATTTTGTGATAGGGTGCTGTATGGCCTTCCATTGCTGCTGCCTCCACCGCCACCCTGCGCCATGTGCCTCTGTCGTCTGCTCACGCTGCTGACGGCTTCCGCTTTTTAACCGAGGCCTGTGTTTGGCTTCCGAATACTGCTGCATCCACCGCCACCCTGCGCCATGTGTCTCTGTCGTCTGCTCACGCTGCTGACGGCTTCCGCTTTTTAACCTAGGCCTGTGTATGGCTTCAGAATAATGCTGCCTACACCGCCACCCTGTGCCATGTGCCTCTGTCGTCTGCTCACGCTGCTGCCAGGTCCATACTGATTCATGGCCCCCTGTACCGGCTCCTCATGAACGTGGTTCAGCGGGTTTGCATCACTTAACGGCAAATCGTTGACAAACGCTGGGACGTTCAGTGTTGTGCGCATTAAGCCAGACACCAAAGGGCAGCACAGACCTGTTATTACTCGCTCAAGCATGGCTGAACAAAACCAGTCTCTACCACAAATTGGACCCAGACCTGCCCAGGGTCTCGTAAGTAGATTGCACGGAGGAGTAGAGTTCGTTATTGGAATTAACTGTGAGGGACTTTTAAACCTAGGCCTGTGTATGGCCTTCAATTGAAGCTGCTTCTGCTCCGCCACTCTGCCATGGGCCCCTGTACCGCCTCCTCATGCTGCTGCCAGGCCCGTAATCTGCCATGGGCCCCCGTACCGACTCCTCATGCTGCTGCCAGGCCCGTAATCTGTCATGGGCCCCTGTACCGCCTCCTCATGCTGCTGCCAGGTCCAGAGTGTGTCATGGGTCCCTGTACGGCCTCCCATTGCTGCTGTCTCCATCGCCACACTCTGCCATGTGCCACTTTCAGGTCTCCTCACACTGCTGGTGGGTTCCATTTTGTCATAGGGTGCTGTATGGCCTCCCATTGCTGCTGCCTCCACCGCCACACTGTGGCTCCACACTCTGGTTTTGGCCCCGTGACTGCCCAAATGAGTGAAGTGTGCGGTGATTCTAAGATCGACGGCACTCATCTGCATGTCATACTGACTGACAGTATTATTTCTCTTCCCCAGCAGACTCCAAGGGCATTTAAATTAAAGGTACAGTGTTCTGCACTAATATAAAGGCTCTTTGAAGCCTAAAAACACCCTTTTTATAAGTTAAATTCGCAGCGAATATATTCGGCACGAAGCGAATTTAATCGGCGAATTCGGCGAATCAGCCGAACCGAATTTTTGAATAATTCGCTCATCTCTAGTTACAAGTATAACTGGTTGTTTACCCTAACTCCTACACAACCGACAGGTAAACAGATGGTCTTTCCTACTCATGGGAACTTCTTTTCTAAAACAAAAAGGTTAAACTTAGGACATATAAAGCTAAGAACTGGATATATCTACCCACAGAGACATTATCAAAAAGCATATTATCAATGGGATGTTATAAAGGGTATGTTTCCACACACAAAAATATATTCAGCAGAGTTGGGGATTGTATACCACTAAATTAAGTATGAAATGGTGAAGAGTAAGATATTTTGTGAATTGGTATCAGTTGTATATTTCCATCAGAAATCAAATGTTTCAAACAGTTTAAATATCAAGAAACTGAATGAACATATATCTTTCTATGGTTCTTATCCAAGAATTAGCAGAGAAATTAACTACATTTGGATAAGACATATACATATTTAATACCTAAGGTTATCTTGGTTCCAATCAAAGCATGAGTCATCATGAATACTCAAATTGTTTTGTGATCCCTGACTGCCCCTCAGTGGATAGGTGAGGCATATCATATGTATACACACTTCCCGACCGGCCAATCAACACGCCTGTTGGGAGGGTCCTTTAAAACAAAGGATTAGATAGTATAAAAAAGCCATGCACCTCGCATGAGGGGGCTCATGCTAAAAAAAAAAAGAAAAGCTAAAAAAAAAACCAATTAACAAAAGAGAAACTGAAGACGCCGAAATCTATCCCATCTGAACAACTTAAAGATCTTTTAATACTACTTTTCAAACTTCTGAAAAACTTCTACTAAACTGATAAACTTCTAAACTTCTGAACCTCTACACTTTTCCTAAAAACTGCAACCCACTGCACTATCTCTCACTTGCTCCCTGCGGCCATTTTTGCTGAAGGGGTCCATCTGCCATTTTGTCTTGAGGACCATTTGAAGGCCCCAACTACATCCCACTGGGCGAAGCCTCAACTCAAGGTTCTGGGGAGTGGTGAGACTGCTAAGAGTTTATATTGTATCTTATATTTCCTATTTTTCATAGACTGATAGCCATTGTATTGGGTGTTTAGAAATATTAGGATATATATATATTATTACTAAATATTGTTTGATTTAATATTGAAATTATAGATATTGCAGAATTAATTAATTTGTAGTTGGTTATAGTGCCATTTTATCAGAGAAGACTTTCTGACATTCCTATGGCCACGGAATAATAAAAATACTTCCTGAAGCACTACAAGGTTACCACTTATAACAAAATTTAATTTTCATCTTTACTATTATCCATATCTGTTGTTTGGTATATAGAATTAGTATATTATATTTTTGATTGTATGTACAAGTATACATTTATCACCAGTCTTTTGCGTTTGTGTTAATATATATATAAATTTTGTACATAAATAAATTTATTTATTATAAGGCAATTTTTGTGTATATGGTACGAAATCATACTGGCTAAAAGGACTCAAGGTATATTATTAAGTGGTGATCAAATTATTAAGGTGTCCAAATTATTGGTTCATTAAATATTTGCCGTATTTTAACGGCTGGAGGCACTGCGATATTTTGTTTAAGGGAAGGGACACCGCCCAACCTATGTAGAATAAATTCTTACATAAACCACCACATAATAGAGTAGTACAAAATTACTAAACAATGTGCCAAAGTGAGTTGTCTACATCATCAAAACGTATACAATGGCAACAATAACAGGAGAAAATCAAAAATTAGTGCCCCGTCATCGGTATCAGTGGGAGGAATAGTGCCCCATCATCGGTGTCAGTGGGAGGAATAGTGCCCCATCATCGGTGTCAGTGGGAGGAATAGTGCCCCATCATCGGTGTCAGTAGGAGGAATAGTGCCCCATCATCGGTATCAGTGGGAGGAATAGTGCCCCATCATTGGTATCAGTGGGAGGAATAGTGCCCCATCATCGGTGTCAGTGGGAGGAATAGTGCCCCATCATCGGTGTCAGTGGGAGGAATAGTGCCTCATCATTGGTATCAGTGGGAGGAATAGTGCCCCATCATTGGTATCAGTGGGAGGAATAGTGCCCCATCATTGGTGTCAGTGGGAGGAATAGTGCCCCATCATTGGTGTCAGTGGGAGGAGGAATAGTGCCCCATCATTGGTGTCAGTGGGGGAAGGAATAGTGCCCCATCATAGGTGTCAGTGGGGGGAATAGTGCCCCATCATTGGTGTCAGTGGGGGGAATAGTGCCCCATCATAGGTGTCAGTCGGGGGAGGAATAGTGCCCCATCCTTGGTGTCAGTGGGGGGAGGAATAGTGCCCCATCCTTGGTGTCAGTGAGGGGAGGAATAGTGCCCCATCCTTGGTGTCAGTGGGGGGAGGAATAGTGCCCCATCCTTGGTGTCAGTGGGGGGAGGAATTGTGCCCCATCCTTGGTGTCAGTGGGGGAGGAATAGTGCCCCATCGTTGGTGTCATTTGGGGGAGGAATAGTGCCCCATCGTTGGTGTCAGCGGGAGGAATAGTGCCCCATCATTGGTGTCAGCGGGAGGAATAGTGCCCCATCCTTGGTGTCAGTGGCAGGAATAGTGTCCCATCGTTGGTGTCAGTGGGAGGAATAGTGCCCCATCATTGGTATTAGTGACACCAATGATGGGGCACTATTCCCACTGACACCAATGATACTTACCTTGCAGACCCCTGCTCCAGCCTGGGCTCGCTCGCTCCCTCCCTCTCCCATGGTACCGACACTTACCTGTCAGATGTCTTCCTTCTCCGGCCGCTCTCCTCCTCTTCACTCGCTCGATCTTCGCGGTGCCGCTCGGCTCCTCCTCTCCAAGCTCCACCTCCTTGCCGGTGATTGGCCGCCTGTGTGCCTCTCCTGAGCTACAGTGCCGGCGGCCAATCACAGGCGAGGATTGATCTCGAGGTGTGTCCAGATGACAGGGGCGGCATGTCATCCCGCCCACACCTGGAGACGGCGGTGGCGGCGGCGGCGGCGAGGAGCGGTGTCTCGGTTCCTAAGACCATCGGAAATATGTGTTTTCCGATGGTCTTAGGCGACCCCTGTGGAAGCGTCATTCGACCCCCAAAGGGGTTGCGACCCCCAGGTTGAGAACCGCTGTTATAGAGGATGTCTCACCTATACAATCTGGACTAGCATCTGTAACCCTAAGCAAAGTTCCAAAAGGCAGACCAAAATTTTGCCAAGACAAGAAAGGCAGACAATACAAATGAGGGGAAAGGAAAAGGAAAGCAAAGGGGAAAAAGGAACAAAAAAAAAAAAAAAGGAGGAGGATACGCTCGTCCAGAAAATCCGCCACGCCTCCAGTCCAATGTCGGCCTTAAGTGTTCAGTACCTGCAGGTAGGATAACCAGGGATTCCATATTTTTTTCCAAAAAAGGAACACTGACAAGTTTTTCATGTAGCATGATCCAAGTTGGTTTCCATATCATTAGAGCTAAATCAATCACGGGGCTTTTCCAAGCAGTAGCCATAGTTATTTTGGCTGCCATTAAACATAATAAAACAAAGTCTGCATGGATCTCGGGATACTGTGTACAGGTTCATTGAGTAATACGATCCAAGGATTTCTGGCAATATTAAATCGTGGTAGATTAAAGAATGAACCTATATCCAAAAACGCCTGACCTTTTGGCAGGTCCACCACATATGGAGAGCGAAGCCAAGCTGGCCAGAGCCCCTGAAGCAGAAGGGTAATGATCCCGAGTATATTTTAGAAAGATGCCTCTGGCTCTAAGTACCATCTATAACATTGATAACATTTCATTCACAAATCTGTATACAGTCTTCAAAAACACTTCACTAGTGCAAATCCAAATTCAAATTGTCATGGAAATTTTCTATTACAGGTTGAACTTTAAATGTGTCATATATTAGTGTTATTCATATGTCTCTCATGTGGCTTAATTAAAGCTCTGAAGGCTGCAATTAGGCCATGCGCATTTACAATGTATATATTACAGTATTCAGCTCGGTAATGGATGAGATGGCAGATCTGCTCTTATAGACTGGCGTGTATGCCACCACGGCATTTGATGCGAATGCCGCCGGCCTGTATCCACATATCAGCAGCATAGTACCACATGGGCTTCGTATGGCCAGGCGCTGGGCAGTGCGAACTCCGCGTGTAGGCTCATGTATATCTCTACAAGCCGCTACCGACCTGAACTGTATCTGGATGGATGTGTTTTAATAAGGATCGTATCGGACCCATTCAGATACAGACTGGCACTGTTTAATCTAGGGGATGCTTGTACAGACAATGAACATACTGCTAGGAGCTGATAGCATGTAAATGACGGGAAACTTGCTCTCCAAAGAGAGCTTACCGAGGGGGGGGGGGGGAGAACTGGTTTAACTGGTTTTCAGTATAGGTAAGGGGGGAACGTTACACTCTGAGCAGGATGGACATTCTCGTGTATGGACACTCCCTATACATTGTTCTGTAGAAGGGGATTGACTTGACCCCCGTGCGGGGGGGCATGTGTTTTTGTAAGATATTAAAACAGGAGTCTGGGGTTAGAGCCAGAAAGAGTGGATTCGAACTCTAACCTTGGAGTATCGTCTGATGATTCCTGGATCACGGGAGCTCCATTTTCCCCACATCAAAAGAGCTAAACCTTTCCACACCAGTTGGAGGCGCAGGAATCGTGGAGTTAAGCTGCAGTCGCAGTAAGCGAAGTTCGCACAGCTTTATGGGGGATTGCTGCGCATCCAACTGCTGGTACTCACGGTAAGGAGAAATTTGTTGAAAGCGAAATTCCAAGACATTTTGGCGAGCCAGAGGATTCTAACGCGAATTCTGCGATAGCGAACGGAGTACGAGGGGGGAATGAGCTATCATGAACTAGCAAAAAGTATGCCGGCACATTTCATGTCTCTCTACTGTTAAGAGGATCGCTTTCTGCGAGTTCGTGTGGCTAATTTCGCTCTCTGTTAGCTAACGTGAATTCCGCTTAGCAAGGACCTAGTCGTCCTAAAATTTTGATTTGTGGGTGAAAGACAAGGGGTTTTCTCTGCTAAAAAAAGCAGCAGAGGGGTGGGTTTGGTTGGCTGGATTTGGTCAAGTTTACAAATCTTTCAACCAAAAAAATTAAACGGGTATATGTTTTAGCGGGTTAAAAGTTTTGCATAGTTTAGATAAGTTTTTGCGGGTTGTAAGTACTGTGGTAATTGCTTTACCTCCCTCCAGGTGAGGTAATTATTACAGTGCTGAAAGGTTTAGATTAATCGTTAACTGTTGTAAGACCATTGTGTGCATATAGTCTGTGCAGTGTTTTGTCGGTACTACTGCTCCCAGCAAGCATGCAGCAGTGGGTCTTTTCTGTTACATGCGCATGTTAGTGTGATATGTCGGTTTTTCTATGTCTGCTCTGTGATTGTGCCAAATTGTGTTCTATGTGTACTGTATATTGCTGTGTAATTGTCCAGTGTATGCTTTGTCCAAAAGTCTGTTTTATGTAAGAGGTCAGAGGCAATTTTGAGGCTAGTGTCGCAAGGGTTTTCTTTGTTGGTGGCCATTTTTTTATTGTGACTGCCATGTGTTTCTTTGTTGGCGGCCATCTTGTGGTTAGCACGTGTCTTTGTTGGTGGCCATTTTTTGTGACTGCCATGTGTTTCTCCGCCATTTTGTTTTTTAATCACTCGGGAACGCCGTTTTGCGAGTTTCGCTTTGAGTTTCAGTAATCTCTATGCAATGTGTATGCAGTTTTCTATATGCATTTAACCCACATTGTGTTTTAATCCAAATTTTTACAGTTTTGCATATTATTATTCCATCGTAATTTCCTTTTAGTTCAAGGGGGGGTTACCCACAAGTGCAGCACATCTAGCTCTGGGTACGCTACCGCCTTTAATCAAAAGCTTGGTTTAAGTTGTTTGCTTTTAGCTTTAAATTTGTGTATTACCCGCCAATTTAAAGCGTGTTAAGCGAGTTTTTCCCTCACGTGTTCCACATTTAGTGAGCGTGGCGAAGTTTGGGTTTTTGCGCATAGATTTCTTGTATAGTGATTGTGTTTTACTTGTTAAAAGTAGTTCCTTTTTGTAAAGCGGGTTTGTTTAAAGCTCCTGCGTCGCGTGTTTCACATCGAGCAGACCTTTTGTGTAAACGGTTTTAGGCGGTTAAAGCGAAGATCGCGTGTGTAGCGTGGATCGTTTAGCGGCGCTGGTAGGAGCGATTTTTGCGTCAGCAACCGGGGTTGTTTTTGGTGCAGTTTTTCGGCTTACCTCTGTGTAATTGTTTTACTGTGAAACATCCCGTGTTTTTCATAAGGCTCCACTTTGTCCTTTTTAACGGTTTTCCTGTGTGTATTAGGAAATTTTTTTCTTTACACGATTTTCCTAAAGGTCAGTTAGCAGGTTTCCGGGCAACCAGTGACCCATAAGTAAAAGCAAAGAACCCCTCCTTTTGTTTTGACTTGTGTTAGCTACTGTGTGCAGGCAGACAAAAGCCACTTTCATCATTGTGCGGTGTGGCCTGCCAAACACAGTGGGTGATGAGAACCACAAATTGCGCTGTGTGAGTGGGCAGTCCAGGGAAGTGTAACGCTTAGCCTGGTTACCACAAACACTTTGGGTGGTCAGGATCACATAAATTGCGCTGTGGGAGTGGGAGGTGTGCTCTCAGTCTGACCGCCACTTGATGCGCTTCGGGTGATCGATAAGAATCACATAAATTACGCTGTGCTGGGAAAGTGGTGGAATCAGGCCTCTCGGTAGGATCCCACCGAGTGCTCCAGGGGGTAAAAAGGTACCCGGACACGGGATATATACCAGTGACTAGTCACGATGGGCAGTAGTCAGTCCATGAAGAGAGAGGGGGAATCAGCCCTCTTCAGGGTGAGGACAGCTGCACAGCTGATGAAGATGAGTTTAGGGGGGGGGGGAGAGTCTACAGAACCCCTCAAAAGATGAAATAAATGGTCGAATGGTACCAGATGGGAAATTCCCCGGGAAGGTACATTTGACGCATGGAGGTGGGAAAAATTAATCTCTGAATTTGAACCACAGATGCAGGCGTCAGAACTAGAGATCGCACAGCTATGGCTTCACAGGTCAATCCAATTAGGGAAGCAGGGCATACAGAAACTGGTGTCTGTCCGGAAGAACCAGGTGATGTATACCTGGCCTCCAGAGGGAATAAAACAGGAGGATCCTGTGTCAGAGGTGGAGGAAGCTCTTTCAGGGCTGACTCTACTATGGCAGGCAGGGTCAGGGTCTGCTGGGGTTCCCGAACAACCAACAGTGGCTGAGAAAAGTAGAACTGCACCTGTCTCTTCACTCTTGACGTACCTTCCGTGTCTTCTGTATCTATGCCTCAGCCTCTACCTCTCCCTTCTCCCTGCTTCACCCCAGCTCCTTCTGTTTCCAACTACAAAGTCTTCTCAACAGCCGATTTGCAGACTATCTGCGAATAAAGGGGAATAGACGCCCGGTTAAGAAGTGGGGCGGATTGCATCAAAGCACTACGAGCCGCTGATCAGACCCCTGCCCGCCAGCTATACCCTGATCAGAGGGACCTCAAACCTGAAGGTGCAGCAAGCGAGGTGGTTAATCTAAGCCCACCGATGAAGCTGGGCCAGCCCTTGCACTCTTCCCGGACCGAGGCCTATCCAGTCAGGGTGCAGCAATTTGAAGGTCCTCCCAATGCACAGGGGGAGCGGACATTAGGGGAAGGGGTAATTTGGCATGTCCCCTTCACCCCGGCAGAGATCCGCACTATTCTGGCTGAGCTCCCGGACTATCGAGTCAATCCGAGAAGATTTGCTCTAATGTTTGGACAAAACCAGTTCAGCTATGGTATGAGCGGGTCGGATTGTGCACAGATCCTGCGGGCAAAGGTGGGCATGGAAGTGGCCAGTGCAGTGATTGCAGGGTGCTCTATAACCACTCATGAGGAGATGACTTCAGGGGGCAAAGAGTTTTGTGCACAGCTAAAGGCAAAGCTTCCAGAAATGTATGGTGCTACCTCTACTACGGACATGATGAAGCTCACTCGGGGTCCTAATGAGGAAAGCACCTGCTTCTGGCGCCGTCTCAAGCAGATGGCACTGCATGCGGATCTGGAAGTTGGACCTGATGCTCCAACTGAAGGGGTAAAGGTGACTGCACATTCTGTTGTGGGCCAAATTTTTGGAAGGCATCGATACTAAATTTCGGGAAAGGCTGGTTCTCGCCCGACCCGAATATAATGAGATGTCTATCCCTGCTATCCTTTCCACTCTTGCGGCAATAGAGAGGGAAATGGATAGGAGAAAACAGGACAAGGCCAAAGTTCTTGTGTCCCAGACCCCACACGAAAAACCAAGGGATCTGGGTCACAGGAAGGATAGGCCCCCTCCCAGGTGTTTTCAGTGCAACCAAACGGGGCACATGAGGAGGAGCTGTCCCCAATTACCTAAAGGTCGGTGGCAGTTCATTCCTGATGAGTCCTCCGCCCCTGTCACCACCATGGTAAGTAACTCCTATGAATCCTCATTGAAGTTGGCAAATCGGTGTCGGCCCAGGTCCATCTTTTTCTTGAGGAATTAAAATATCCCCTCCCTTGCCTCATCGACACCGGTGCAGCCAGAATGGTCTTACGAAAACAGGACATCCAAGGCAAGGTACCCCTCTCAGGGGAAAGACCAAATACAAGGTAGCCCTCCTAACCCCTACTAACCTCACTATCAAACAATGCACTATTCTTAACCCAGCATCTCTTCTTCCTATGTTGGAAGACGAGAAGGGGGGGGGGGGGGAGGACAGCAACGACAGTGCTAAATCTTGTAACCCCACTAACAATACTAACACCTCTTCTGCTAACATGTCTTCTTTTAACAGGTCTTCTTTTAACAGGTCTTCTTTTTCCACTACTAATCTCTTTTCCAAAGGACACGACTGCATTTCTTTGATGGAACTGGAGCCAGCGGCGATCAGCCCGGTGAAGGAAGCGAAAAATCTTTTTGTCGATGGGTCCAGGTACTACACCCAAGACGGTAAGCCACACACTGGTTACGCGGTCACGACGGAAAGTGACGTTGTGGAAAAGGGCTCTTTGAACGCACATATGTCAGCTCAGGAAGCTGAGCTGTGGGCACTGGCCAGGGCATGTGAGTTGCATGAAGGTGAGAGGATTAATGTTTATACGGATTTGAGGTATGCGTTTGGTATTGCACATGACTTTGGTCCCATCTGGAAAGCAAGGGGATTCCTCACAAGTTCAGGTAAACCGGTGAAGCATGCAGAACTGATTGACAGGTTGTTCATTGCTTTTGGCCTGCCACGGGAGATAGCTGTTCTTAAGGTGAAGGCTCATACTACTGAGACTAGTGTGGAGGCATGTGGAAACGCTTTGGCAGATCGGTCCGCAAAGGCCGGTGCACTGGTTCAGGAAAGGGGGGTTCTGATGCTAGCCATTCCTTCAGAGGTTTCGTTAGACGAGTTTAAAAAGCTGCAATCGCAGGCGGGTTTGCAGGAGAAGGCTAGATGGACAGCAGCAGGAGCCTCCCAAGGGTCGAATGACATTTGGTGCCTGAACAAAAAATGGTGTTTGTCAAAGTCCCTTTTCCCCATGATGGCCCACTTGGCTCATTACCCTGGGCACCAATCTAAGACGGCTATGTGTGCGTTGGTAGACGGGCATTGGATTGCACCTGGGTTCAGTACTGCTGCAGCTACATTTGCAGCTTCTTGCCTAGTTTGTGCCCTACACAACCCTGGCAGAACGGTATTAACGCCCCTAAGGCACTCAACAAAACCTGAGCGCCCCTTCCAACGCATCCAGATCGATTACATCTCGTTACCAAAGAGTGGGCCGTACGAATACGCCTTGGTCTGTGTAGATATATGTTTTCAGGCTGGCCTGAGGCGCAGCCCGTTACGTGTGCCAACGCTAGTACCACGGCGAAGAAAATCCTGTCTGAGGTTGTGTGCCGCTGGGGTCTACCTGAAACCATCGAGTCCGATAGGGGGGTCACACTTCACTGGACAGATCTTTGCAGAGGTATGTAAAGCCCTTCACATCAACCAAGGGCTACACACCCCGTATCACCCCGAGAGTAGCGGTAAGGTTGAACGTCTCAATGGAATCATTAAAAACAGGATCTCCAAAATCATGGCCGATACCCAAAAACCTTGGCCTGAGTGTCTCCCCATTGCCCTCTATTCCATCCGGAATGCCCCTCGGCAACCACATGGGCTGTCACCCTACGAGATGTTGTTTGGGGGACCTCCCAAAACAGGGTTGTACTTTCCTCAACAGTTGTCGTCTTTGCATTCACAGCTTACAGGTTACGTGCAATCTCTGCAACGGGAGCTGCAGAAGATACACCATCGGGTTCGCGAATCGCTCCCGGATCCAAATGCAAAAACAGGTGTTCTTTCTATTGAGCCAGGTGATTGGGTCATCCTAAAGAAACATCAAAGAACCGGACTCGAGCCACGATTCACCGGACCATACCAAGTCCAGCTGACGACACCTACCTCACTCAAGCTCGAGGGACAAGACAACTGGATGCACGCAAGCCACTGCAAGAAGCTTTTCAGCTACACCAGAGAATGAGGGGTGTCATTTTACTTTTTCTTTTTGTTTGTATGTCTTACATGTGTGTGAACGAGGAAAAGATGGCAGATACCCCAACCTTTTATTTAAAATGCATCTGCGATTAGCCAGAACCGCCAACAAAACCAACTGTTGGGTATGCTCTAAGCCCCCACCTAGTCATCACATGTCCGCAATGGCCGCTGTTCATGCCCTATATGACATCCATGTCGGCATGAAAAAGCAAGGGACCCCTGGTCAGCCCCCACGTAGACATTTGTCTGTAGAACTTAAGGACACATTTTTAGCAGGTAACATCAGTTTCAGTACCAATATTAGCTCTAGCTCCTGTAGGGCCCTCATCAGTCCATTATGGGTAACTGGGCAGCTAGGCAGCCCTCAGGTGTGCTTTAACATCAGCTTTAGCACAGGTAACAAGTTTGTTGGGACTACCACCTGTGAGGGAGGTATAACTGTCAATATGACCAACCAGAGTTCCTTTCTGAGTAACCACACTGACCTACCAGACCACGTGTGTTGGAAGGAGGGATGTGATGTGCAGACTGAGGGAGCAATCCCCCAGTCTGTGCAACTGTTACTCAGTGCCAGAGGCCGAACGAAGAACTCCTCCTGCTCTGCTCTGACAGGTCCGTACCATTTTCTGTGTGGTTCGGCAGCCTATAGAACATTTCCCCAGAACGCAAAAGGTTTGTGTGCCCTCATAAAGCTAGTCCCCGCATCCTATGTAGTGATGGATCATGAAAAGTTGATGGTCCATAAGAAGGTAAGGATGACAGGGAGAGTTCACAGGGAGCTGTTCTCTGAGGGCGACCAGGCATGGGCTTGGTTCTCCTCATGGACAGATTGGGGAATAGAACATATGAAGCGCCTGAACAATTTTTCTGTCATCGTGGATAGTATGTTTAACGAGACCGTAGAGGCTGTCAGAGAAATTGCCCAAGAACAACGGCAGATGGGAATTTTAGTGCTTCAGGAGAAGATGGCCCTTGATTACCTTTTAGCCGCCAAAGGCTAAATTCTGTGAGTTCATCGGAGAGGATTGTTGTACTTGGATAGAAGATACCGATGACAAGGTCCCGGCCCATATGGACAAAGTTAGTGAACTACAGGGAAAACCTAGAGCTATAGCTAGTGAGGGTTGGAATCCGTTCAAGGGTTTGGGAGGATTGGGAGATTTCCTGTTCTCCATCGGATCTTGGTTGAAGAAAGTGGGAGTGTATGTCCTGATGCTTCTCTTTTTCCTTTGCCTTTTGTATGCCGCGGTGAGATGTTCCTGTTGCCTCATCAACTGTGTAAGCCAAGCTCCATTTAAGGACAAGGATAGCTATAATATAGAGTCTAATAAGCTCAAAATACATTTGGAGGGGATAGAAAAGGAACAAAGAATAAAGAAAAAGTTCCATAGGGACTTTAAGGATTATTCAGACCAGGAGGTTTTCGATTGGCAGAAACAGCAGGACTCTGCTCCACAAAAAAACGCAATTTCAAACACTTCTAAAACTAATCTAATCCAAAGTCTTCTAATGTTCATAACAAGGAGCAGTATCCGAATAGATTCCAACCTATGCGGGACAATAACATTGGCTCCAGAGAATTATATAGGCATCCAAATGCCAACTATAACCATACAAGGGATAGAATCCCGGTTGATTACTATACCCCTCCAAGGAATACTAACTGGCCACCGACCCAATATAACAACTTTGACCGACCTAACCAAAACTATTACCCTGAATATAGCTCCACTAACCATACTCCAAGTAATTATGAAGACCATAGGGGAAATAGGCATCCTCCCCCCTATTATCCTCCTCAAAAGAGGAAACAAACAAATTTTAAGGGAAATCATCAGGGTAATCGAAAAAATCCTCAAAACCCTGCCCCTAAGAATTCATATCAACCTCAATACCCCAATCAGCCTTTTTTAGAGGAAGGTCATTCGAGGAAAAGAAGGGGTTTAGAAGAGGAAAGAGGGGAGGAAGAAGGACAAATAGACACTCCAAAAAAGAGGAAAATGTAGTAGGCAAAGGAATTTTTAATCTGAGCAACACACACCTGAGTGATAATGAATTACGCCTCCTTGACAAAGGTTTTAAATATGCACCACCCAAAAAGTTGAATAAATTCAATACATATATTGATGTGCATAAATTTGCCAGGCAGCTGTCTTTAAAACGATATTTTTATAGTAACCCGATTATAAACAATGCTGCCTCTAGTGGTTCTAATGGTTTCGTGCATTCAAATCTGCGGAACGCATCCACTTACAACCCACCACCTCAAACACATTCATGTGTGAATCTCTTTAGGGATAAGGTCCTAAAAGACCTTAGAAATATCCCGGTCAGGGATTCATACAAAGGGGCAGGTGACAATGTGGCAATCAAATCCCTACTTGAAAGGAAGGACCTTGTTATTAGACCAGCAGACAAGGGAGGAGGTGTGGTGGTTCTCAATAAGGCCCAATATATTATGGAAGTCAAAAACATTCTGAATGACAGCACTACATATAGACCTTTACTATGTGACCCTATGTTAAGTTACAAGAAAGAGCTCAAGAAGATTATTAATAGAGGTTATGATCTAGATATTCTAAACAAGAAAGAGAAAGCTTTTCTGTGCCCTACAGCACCTAAGTTACCAATATTGTACATTCTGCCTAAGATACACAAGGACCCGGTCCATCCTCCTGGTCGTCCGATCATCAGTGGGATCGGATACCTATTCTCCAAGATAGGGGAATATATAGATCACTACCTCCAGCCTTTGGTAACACAAACTCCATCGTATCTTCAGGATACGAAACAGGTATTAAACATTTGCAGGACCTTAAATATGTCATCCAGCACTTATCTGGTGACCGCTGATGTAGCTTCACTCTACACCAACATCAATCATGCAGACGGTATGGAGGCGGTTGATTTCTACCTCACGAACTTTAGTACTTTACCGTCAATACAAAAATGTTATATCTTGGAGTTATTAGCATTTGCAATGGATCATAACTACTTCTGGTTTGACAAGTCATACTATTTGCAAACCAAGGGCGTCGCAATGGGGGCAAAGTTTGCCCCCAGTTTGGCGAACCTTTTCATGGCCCGTTGGGAGGAAGATCTCATTTATGCCAGAGATTGGCCGGAACTAGTTATGTATAAGAGGTATATAGATGATATTATTCTCCTCTGGAATGGAGAGGAAGAATCACTTGTTAATTTCTTCACTAGCCTCAATAACAACAAGCTTAATATCAGTCTTACGTTTACATATAGTCAGTCTGAGATAAATTTTTTAGACCTTACACTCATCAACTTTAATGGTAAAATTGTAACGAAATCATTCTTTAAGACTACTGACAGGAATAGCTACATTCAAACCAGTAGCTGTCACCACCCTAATTGGCTTAATAACATTCCGAAAGGCCAATTTATGCGCATTTGACGCAACTGTTCAGACCTGAATACTTACTTTGATCAAGCATTTGTATTAAAAGAAAGGTTTCTGGAAAAGGGCTACAAGGAGGACATCCTTGATAATACAATTCAGATGGTTGCTCAATATGATAGGAGTAATATGTTATCTAATAAACCCAGACCGGTAAAAACAAGGGTCTGTCCCTTTATCACAACATTCTCCACACAATTCAGACAGATTGGGGGAATTATAAAGAAGAATTGGGACTTATTGAAATTAGATCCCATATTATCAAAAATCTTACCGGAGAAGCTCGAGGTTATCTATCGGAAAGCGACAGCAATTCGGCATCAAATAGCCCCTAATGCAATTAATCCCCCAACCGGTACCACATTCTTTGAAGAACTGAAAGGGTTTTACCCGTGTAACAAATGTGTTATCTGTAAGTGTAATGGTACAAGGAAACACAGGATTAACAACTTTACATCTTCCAGAACCAGTAAATCATACACTATCAAACAATTCATTTCTTGCAACAGTAAGTTTGTAGTGTACCTCCTCCAATGTCTGTGTCACATGCAGTATATGGGGCGGACGACCAGACGTCTCCGTGACCGATTGAGAGAACATGTAGCCAACATCAAGAAAGGTTATAGAGAGCATTCACTCTCAAATCATTATAGGCGGTTTCATAATTGTGACCCCTCTTCCCTCAAATTTGTGGGAATTGAGGTAATATCACCATACTGGAGAGGCTTGAATAAAACTAGGGCCGTGTCGCAAGCCGAAACAAAATGGGTTTTTAACTTAGATACTTTACATCCCAAAGGACACAATATCGAAATCGATATTACTGTTACATAGCTAATAATTAGCACCCCATACACCCATCAATAGGTTGTTTTGCACAAACTCCTCTTGTCGTATTGCTTTACGATTTTTACAGAGTGTATCATCAGACTGACGAATACGGATCTTATACCTCTATTTTGAGCTACTCCATTCATTATAAGCTATCATTCATTTTAGCTATCCTACTCAGTTTTAGAGTTATCTTATTCATTTATGGAAATAATATCCTTTAATCATCCTAAAGGGAATTTAAAGTTTTAAGTATGTATTTATTCTCTTCCCCACATTGGTGGATTGTAACTTTTATCTGTATTACATTAGCGTTATTTACCACTGCATTTAAACACCGATATCTGCCAAGGATTTATCAATGGTACCTTCCCCCACAAACCCATCATGTTTGGAGACTAAAAATCATACAAGGGATTGGATATTACCACTACCTCCGTGAGATCATATCTCACCATAAATGGTACACAATACATCCCTATGTGGCAGATTGGTTGTGCATGTATGCACTATATATAATTGGTCATATTTCTTTGGTAGAGAAGATGGTGTTTACTAAGGCAAAATTAAACAAGAGTGGGATATGGTATACACTATACAATATCCCTAACAGAGTTTATGCGTTTCATGATATTTTTAAGCTATCCTATTCATTTATACTGTTTCGTCAATTTGCTATGTTTTTATAATTCTGAATGACTTATATTTGATGTATTCAGTCATCTTATATAAGGACTTATGGAGTCCTTCTATTGGGTATTATTTATTTTGCACCTGGAGTACCTACACATGCCATGAACCTATACCATCTCATCCATATAACTCACCGTTTCCGGTGTTGAATCACCAAATAGGGGATGTGTCATTAATATTATTATCTCCCTGGGATTGTTTAACCACTCTGTAGTGGCATACCAGCGTTTGTTTATACGCTGGGACGGCAGCGCTTACTGCTATTGTTTATGTCATGCTGGCAAATGAATGGTGCCTCTAGATGCAAATTACCAGTTTATGGCAAACGGCGGTGGGGAATTTGATACATCTCTAAATTTCCTCTTCTGATAAACCGCTGTCCAGCTGTATATACCGATGCCTGTCTTACCTTTTGTTTCACCTTTTTATGTAATTTGTCAGCCGGAGACCCGGACATTCGGAGTACCCCTTTATATCGTGGGTATAGTAACTCCATTCCCTTTTATTCTCACCCTAACGGGTGCTGACTGGGAGGGGGGAGGTAGCTATAACAACCTAATCATCAGAGATGTCACTGTATTCACCTCCCTGGGAACAAAGAGCCTTTCTTCCAGGTTCAATCGCGCTGGTTTATGTGCTCTGTCAGCATGGCTTGATGTGCCTCGGCTGACAGTTTTGTATATCCACGAAAAAATGGCGCTTCGATATGCGCGCATGCGCAGTTGCGTGGTCTTCCGAAAAATGGCGGCGATTCGATGTGCATGCGCAAATCCCCGCGGTTTTTTATTTAAACATTCGGCGTCTGTCACAGAGCTGTCAGTATCCCCTCTGATAATGTGCCTTAGCACGAAAGGCCTCAGGAGGAACTGACAGCCTGTGACGCCTGATCTTGCCGTCCAGACCACGTGGAGGTCTGGCGGCCAACCATTGCTAGGGTCAGTAACTTGCTCTTACTTTTTATATTAACTCCTCACTGTGTGTTTTTCTGGCAATTTGCCAGCATTTTCACTGACCTGATTTTAAAGATTTCATGTACCAATAAAATACTCAGCATACTACACTATGGGTACTCTCCCAATTTTTACCCCTCACTGAGGGGCTGACAGACACAGCTACATATTTTATCCAGAGGAAGGAATCCTGTACCTGGAAGGAACGTGTACCCTGGCTGATCCAAATCTAAGGAGGCCCTGTTAGCCCAGCAGATCGACTGATGACACCTCTTCCCGGAGGATAACGACATCTGTGGGATTTGATACACACATGCGCATTTCCTATGCTCGGTCGGTGAGTGCGCATTTCTGCCATTTTTCGGATCTGTTATAAGCTGTGTTCACCACATTCATGAATCGATCGCAGGATTTTATAAACATTTATCTCTGATCAAACAATTTAGATCGAATTTTGTAGAATTTTATATCGTGTTATTTAGCGCTGCACTTTACTCATTTATTTTTATCAGAGGTGGTTGTGATCATCTTCAGTGCTTTTAGCTGCTTATTTGACAATTAACAATTTATTAGTAGCGCTCACTTTGTTTTATATTAATCTGTATGCAGACTATGGATTAGGGTTTATGCCCTTCTACGCACTATGCTACACACAGATATTAAGCGTAACCCATACGAGGCACTAAACCACTAGTGGGCCTACTCCGTCCTAAGCGGCAGTTAGCATCGTATCTATATATGGCTACCAAATTGACGATCGCGAGAGCTTGGAAAAACCCTCTTCTAGGTTTTGAAGCAGTTAACCTCCCTGGCGGTATTCCCGAGTGTAGCTCAGGGTAAAGTTTCAGCACCACAAGCGATAACCCCGAGCTACACTTGGGCTTACCATGCAGCACTGCTCTGGGATCTCTTCTTCACTTACCTTGTCCTGCGCTCCCGCGATGTCCCTCCTGCAGTGTCGCCGGCAATGTCCTCCGGCGGATGCCGGCATCTGTCTTCTGGGTTCCATCCCCTGCAACGTCAGGACGTATGGGGACAGAGCGTCCAGAAATTTGAAAATGACAAAAAGTGACATTCACTAAAATAACATAGTAAAACATTACTGTATCAAACCATTCAACATACATTTTGTCCCTAGTTCTTTGTCCTGTGCCCTACCTACATTTTTACTGTTCTTTCTGCCTGGAAACTGAGAAACGTCCATGGCGTCCAAAAAGCATCTCTTTAGGTCAAATTCGGTTTTAGACCAGCTAGAGAACAGCGATAGTAAATGAGAACTACTTGCAGAATTGAGTGATGATTCGTGGGGAAATTCGTCATCAGACACTGAAAACGATTTTGCGACTTTGCTCAGTGATGTGCGAACTTGGCGCTATATTTCGAAATTCAGTGTTTTTGGTTTGATATTATTTAATTAAATGTATTATATTATTTTTTATGATTATTTATTAAATTATAATTTATGATTTCGTGTTTCAAATTTTAACATACCCGGGATGTTTACTAGACTCTTGTTCGGACAGATTTCAGTGAGTTATTCCTAAAAATTACAGGCCTACAATAAAAAAAATACATATTTCCATGCAAAAACATTTACCGCTTTGAGCACAGAAATATGGACATAATCATTTTTTTTGTTTCTGTCAGTCTTTATGTTATATGCACTGATTGAGCTACCCTTAGAGAACTGTGCCTGTAATGTCTTATATACCGGTTGGACTTTCTTGGAAGTCCTGGGTGTAGAATTTCGATATGTGTCCAGCTCAGCTCGTATGCTCTGCTTTTCCCATCATCTGTATGCGACTTTGTTGACTATTCTTGGTCATCAGCCATCAGCTCATTGGTTAATATTTGCTGTTAACACAATTTTATAGGGTCTCATTCCATCCCTTTTGAGATTGTGTTTTTTATGTTCTGTTTCTCTCCATGTCAATACTTCAGGGCATTTGTTATGTCCTTCAACAGAACTGTACACCTTAATTTTTTTGTGTCAATGAGCTTGTCTCTGACTGTTTATGTTGTTGTGCGGTTTCTAATAAAATTCATTGTAAAAGAACAGTACTGCCTGGTATATTCAAGGCTTTGAAGCTCTTTTCATATTCTTTTCCATCTTTATAAAGTTCCATTACCTTGTTACACAGGTCTTTTGACAGTTCTTTTCTGCTCCCTATAGCTCAGTATCTAGCCTGCTCAGTGCACCCACATGAGAGCTAACAAACTCACTGACTATTTATACACACACACCAATTGCAATTTATAAATTTACAGATGTGGGAAATTAAACTTTAATGGCCATTTTAACCTGTGTGTGTCACTGTGTGTGTCTGTACTAGAGGGCTCCGCAGGCCCTGTTGTCTCCACATTCGGCGCTTGAGGACCGGGACTCTAAGATACTGTTTGGAGCATTTTTAAATGTGATTTTTGTTTGTTTAAAAACTTTTACTGAAGAAAGGCTTGGTTGACAAATGGAGTAAAAGCAAGTTACATAAGCCATGAAATACAATCATCCAGAAGGAGATACAGAAACTGATTCAGTGACCAAGCACCAAGCAAAGAAACAGTGTATAAAATTATCAAATTGTACAAATCTAGGCAAGTATAATCAAATTTTCCAATGTAGACAGCCAAATACAATATTACGTATCATCAAGACAATTACTATATACAGTGTGGAACCAAAGTATTTTTACCCCTTGCGATTTTGCCAGTTCTCCCACTTAGAAATCATGAAGGGGTCTGAAATTCACATTGTAGGTGCATTCCCACTCTGAGAGAAAGAATTTTAAAACAAGATTCAGGAAATCACATTGTATGATTTTTAAAGAATTTATTTGTCTTGCACTGCTGAACATAAGTATTTGAACACCTGAGAAAATCAGTGTTAATATTTGGTACAGAAGGCTTTGTTTGCAATTACAGAAGTCAAACGTTTCCTGTAGTTCTTGACCAGGTTTGCACACACTGCAACAGGGATTTTGGCCCACTCCTCCACACAGATCTCCTCTAGATCTGTCAGGTTTCGGGGCTGTCGCTGAGCAACACGAAGTTTCAGCTCCCTCCAAAGATGTTCTATTGGATTTAGGTCTGTAGACTGGCTAGGCCACTCCAGAACCTTGACATGCTTTTTACGGAGCTACTCTTTGGTTATCCTGGCTGTGTGCTTCGGGTCGTTGTCATGTTGGAAGACCCAGCCACGACCCATCTTCAATGCTCTGACTCAGGGAAGGAGGTTGTTGCTCAAAATCTCACAATAAATGGCCCCATTCATCCTCTCCTTAATACAGTGCAGTCGTCCTGTCCCCTTCGCAGAAAAGCACCCCCAAAGCATGATGTTTCCAACCCCATGCTTCACAGTAGGGATGGTGTTCTTGGGATGCAACTCAGCCTTCTTTTTCCTCCAAACACGACGTCTGAAGTTTAGACCAAAACGTTTTAATTTGGTCTCATCTGATCACATGACTTTCTCCCATGCCTCCTCTGGATCATCCAGATGGTCATTGGCAAACTTCAGACGGGCCTGGACATGTGATGACTTGAGCAGGGGAACCTTCCGTGCAATGCATGATTTGAAACCATGACGGTGTAGTGTTCTACCGACAGTGACCTTTGAAACTGTGGTCCCAGCTCTCTTCATGTCATTGACCAGCTCCTCCCTTGTAGTTCTGGGCTGATTCCTCACCTTTCTGATCATCATTGATACCCCACGAGGTGAGATCTTGCATGGAGCCCCAGTCCGAGGGAGACGGACAGTCGTCTTTAGCCTCTTCCATTTTCTAACAATTGCTCCAACAGTTGATCTTTCTTCACCAAGCTGCTTGGCAATTGCCCCGTAGCCCTTTCCAGCCTTGTGGAGGTCCACAATTTTGTCTCTGGTGTCTTTTGAAAGCTCTTTGGTCTTGCCCATGGTAGTAGTTGGCGTCTGACTGACTGTGGGGTGGACAGGTGTCTTTAAAGAGCTCAGACAGGTGCTACTAAGTTAGATTACTGAGTGGAGTAGAGGTGGACTTTTTAAAGGCACAGTAACAGGTCTTTGAGAGCCAGAATTCTTGCTGTTTCTTGGGTGTTCAAATACTTATGTTCAGCAGTGCAAGACAAATACATTCTTTAAAAATCATACAATGTGATTTCCTGAATTTTTTTTTTTAATTATGTCTCTCAGAGTGGTAATGCACCTACAATGTGAATTTCAGACCCCTCCATGATTTCTAAGTGGGAGAACTTGTAAAATCGCAGGGTGTTCAAATACTTCTGTTCCTCACTGTACCCTACAAATGTGTTTTACATGGCATCAAACCATCCTGCCAATGTTCATTAGTCAAGGAAATGATAGTTGGGCAAATTATGTAGCAGTAGGGAGGCAGTATAGGAATTGGAAATTGAAGAGAGGCCAATCACCAGGGAATATATGCCTGAAAGGTCCAACAACATCTTCCAAGTGGTAGACTTGCATGCCTACAACACTGCAGGGATCACAAAACTCAACAACCTCAAGTTTCTTAAACCTTAGCTTCAATGGCCATGCTGTCCAAACCAGAGACAGTAAAGTAGGGTGTTAGACGGGACCCTGAAACAAGAGGTCACCCCCCAAAGAGGCAAGCATCAGGGAGTGTCAGAGCAGCCACACCACACTGGCCTACCACAGACGAGACCTGTGTGGAGCTACCAGAAGAACCAGAATTCCTTCGGCCCCAATCCTGCACTGCAGGCGAGGGAACAGTTTGAGGAGAGAAAAGGTGGAAATGAGACTATACCGGTTCTCCTGGCACCAACAGCGCATCCATTGCAACTGCCCCACTGCTCACTTCGCCTTGACTGACAGAAGAAACTTTCTGTGCCATTGTCCAATTGGCTCCTGACAGGGAACCTCCAGAGAAGAGTCCCAGGATGATGATGAGTAGCCAAGCCTCCTCCAGATTCCAGCAATGTTGTGCCGATCTCAAACCCAGGATACTTCCCTTTCCAGAAAGCCTACTATACTTTGTGAATCCCAACTAGTAGAGAGGGAGACTGGAGCCAACGGTGGATGGAGGCCCTCGTTGACTGGCCCAATCAAATGTGGTTGTCCAGGAATAGGGGAAAACTTTAACAATGGGAACAGGATCTCCCTCTCGAACTCTTGTATGGAACTACACACAGGCAACTCCCTAGAAGGCAGACACCATAAGACCCCGAGCAAGACCTTATGAAGGACTGTATGCAGAATAAGAGTAGTTGAAACTGTCGGTGCTCATGCACCAAGAATAATACTGTGGCGTGTTTTTTGTGGCCCAGACGCTCCAGCCTCATGGTCAGGGCAGACTCTTTAATGTTCTGGGTCCTGCAGAGAACGAATAGTGACCTCCATTTTGTCCGTGAAAGCAGCCTGGGAATCTGCCCGCAGGAGCAGGTTGTTCATAGAACCTGTCACAGCAGTCCCGTGCTTACTCAGCAATGTCAAGGCTGGAGCCAGGACAGTGAATACTGGGGGGGCAAAGGCCAAAGCGAAGGGAAGTGCCACAAAACAAAAAGTGGAGTCCCCCACTGCACTGATGATGATGTCACTCATAGATGGGAAAATGCAGTTATGCATCTATGATATCTATGAACGTCAGAATATAAAAAACCCAGATGAAGAGACACCACCACTGAAACTGATGGATTTAATCTTAAACCTGATTCTTGATACTGCACTTGCACAAAGAAATTCAAGATCATAGAGGTCTTAAAGGGGGCAAACCCCATCCTTGGGAACTATTAACAGTCTGGGGTAAGAACCCCTGGAAAATTGCCACTTCAGGCACCTCCTTGCCAGGGGCCCACAGGTACAATGGTGAAAGCAGAAGATTGGAGGGAAAGTATTTTACTGGTGGACAAGAAGGGAAGCTCATCCAGTAGCCAAATAAAACTCACCTGAAATGAGAGAGAGCCATGGGTCCGCGAAACAGCAAAGACAACCCTCCAGCCTGGAATATGGGTGGGGGCATACCTTCAGACTGAAGGGTGCTTGTACACAGGCTTGGTGGGTGGTCTGGTGCATCCAGGAGCACTTGGCACCACTGTGGGCGTTGCTTCAGAACCTTGGTCTATTCCTTAAACACCTGAGACACCGGGGGCCATGGCAAACACATGCTGCCATGCCAACCCTACCATGGGAAACACAGAGTGGGCGAGTCTGCAGGATCCATAAAGGAGAAAAACCCCTCCACTGGTATCACAGCTGCCTTATTCAGCCTGCAATAGGGGATCCATCACAGAAGGCAAGGTCCACTGCTGCAGAAGGGCCTCCTCAAGAGGGTAATGGACTGAAAAGCTTTTCGGAACCACAAAGGGATGCTTCATCTGCAGCCAATCATGTAGGCCAAGGAAAAAAAAAAACCTCAACAGACCTAGCTGGCCCATACAAAGCAAAGGGGACAGGCACGTCATTGGCCTTTCTCTTACTGCAACCACAGAGATGTGGACTAGGGATAATCCAGTAGACTATCGATTCCAGTGCTGCACCACAGAGCAGGATCAGCAAGTGCCAGGTGTGATGCTAAAAACCACATCCGCCCACAACACAGTAATGACCAACAGGACAGTAGCCGGAGGTTCATACTACCACTGGACCAGGCCCTAGAGTACCTGTGTCTCTGAGAAGGTGTCCCCAAGGAGTGTCCGTACTGTATGGGCTCACCGCATCAGTGCTGGCAGAAAGGGGAGGTCCATGAAAAACCAGGGCTACAACACATAGAACATCAGTAGGATGCACAAGGGAGAGGAATCCCCAGTAGGATGCCTACATCGTGGACAGAAAGCCCAGTACTCCCACATCAGCAGCTTTGCTCCAGCGGACTGCAGTAGCTGCCCCAGGCTGTCACCGACCTGCAGTGTCACAGTGGAAGTCAGGATCAGGCCGTCCCGCCACGGAAGGGGCGGTAAGGAAGGGACACATGCCAGAACTTAAGGTTGCCACAGCTGCTGCCCTGCCAAGCTTGAGGAGGGTGACAGTTCACCAGTGGTGGTGACCAAAAGAAAAGGAAGCTTCCCACAGCTAAAATGGCAGACACTGCATCCTGGTCCAGGAGGCTGCAAAGTCACGACATTGAGTTGCAGGAAGCCCAACTGTGTGATGCTCTCATCCACAGAAGGGCCCAGAGGCAAAGTCCCCAGGCACGGTGGGAAGCCATGAACATTCTCACCAGCAAATGCACTCTAAGCAAAGCAAAAATTATAAAAATGTTGCTGGCATCACTACCTGCCCCACATGGCCCCCACAGCATGTGGACACCCAAAGCTGCACAGGAAGGAGCCTATGTAGCAGTATACCCATGGGCCCCCATGGTGCCAAGCCGGGGGGGCCACCATCTAGCTGGAAGTCTGGATACAGCCACCAGTTAATGGAATGGTACACGCAGCTCATCCTTCTCTCCACCAAAATGAAGGGGGCTGTCAGCACTTTGACACATACTCTGGCGTCCGATCATATGTATTCCCGCAAGGCATTTAACTCTCCGGCCGTCCCAGTCCAGGATTGGGCTGTGTCATGGCCCACTGCATGCGGAGCTAGCAGTCTACGCACGCTCACTGGCCAGCCTGGGGTGACTACTGGATCTAAATTATCCAGCCTGTCGCTCAGCTTTGGCTGTTGACTGAAAATTTCCCCAGCAAAAAAAATCCCAGAAAATATAAGGAAAAAATAAGAAATGGAACCACAGGACCCAGCAGGGAACAAGGTCTCTACTTCTGAAATTATTGATCATAAAATTCAATTAATGAAAAGGACAGAACTACAAAAAGTAGCCCAGCCACACAGTTGCCACTGATGTCCAAGACGCAGGGAGGGTGTCATGGGCATCAACTACAAATCACCGAGCTACAACCTCAACCTATAACAGCATTGTGCAATACCAGTTGACAATACCAACCCCCCTGATGCACTATAGACAGAATAGCAGGGGCAGACTGACCATTTGGAAACTCAGGCACTGCCCGAGGGCCTGGGGTCAGTAGAGGGCCCCATGAGATGCCCCTGGTACCTTTTTCATAGGCTTTTTTGAGTTTGGGCAAAGACACAGTGGCCCCATGATCCCCTATTGCCCGGGGGCCCCATGAGTTGTCAGTCCGCCTCTGCTTAATAGTATATACACATCCCATCTCCTCCACTTAACCTCCTCCTTTGCACTTGCACAGTGCATACAATCCACCACCCACTCCAACGGTAATATTCTTGATCTTGTCTTCTCCAACCGCTGCGCTCCCCACAACCTCACTAACACCCCCTTCCCTATCTCTGACCACAACCTGATTACCTTCTCTATCTCCTCGTCCTCCAACGCCTACCCCTCCAAATGTCACACTACTACCAGCCGTAACCTCCGCAACCTTAACCCTGCCCCCCTCCACTCTGCAGCTGATCAACTCCATGACCGCATCCTCCCCCTGTCCTGCCCTGACTTGGCCATGACTGCCTACAACAACGTGCTGTCAACAGCCCTAGACTCACTAGCGCCTTTAACCACACGCAACATCAAACCCCGACCGCTCCAGCCCTGGCAGACTGAAAACAACAAAACCCTCAAACGACGCAGTTGTGCCCTGGAGCGACTATGGCGCAAAAAAAAATCCCAACAAGCCTTCACCCGCTACAAATCTGCCTTCCGCACCTACACCTCCTCCCTCCACGCACCCAAACAAGCCTACTTCCTGACCCTCATCAAGACCCTCTCCTTCAATCCTCGCCGACTCTTCTCCACCTTCAACTCTCTACTCTCTCCACCCTTACCTCCACCCAGCACCTCACTCACCACCCTTGAGATTGCCAATCACTTCAAAAACAAGATTGACACAATTCGCAAGGACATTGCCGCAACTCACACGCCCTCTCAACCCGTCCCCTCTCACACAGCTACCCCCTCATCCCTCCTCCCCCTCGACATAACCCGCAGGGACTTCGTCGCTGCCCAAACTCCCTCCAACCCCCTTCCCCCTCACTCAGCTACCCACTCATCACCCCTCTCCCACGGCCCCACCACTGCTCTGACCTCCACTTCCACCCCACCCTACATTCCTCATACTGAAGCTCCCCCAACACTCCACACCTTTGACCTTACCACCATCGAGGAAGTCTCCAAGATCCTCTCTGATGCCTGCCTCACCAACTGCCCCCTCGACCCTATCCCCTCACAACTCCTACGACCTCCCTCCCCCTCCATCCTCACTCCCTCACCCACATCTTCAATCTCTCCCTCTCCTCAGGCACTTTCCCCTCCCCTCTGAAACATGCACACATCACCCCCATACTTAAAAAGCCCTCCCTGGACCCCAATGACCCGAACAACCTCAGACCCATCACCCTGCTCCCATTTACATCTAAGCGCCTCGTCTACACCCGCCTATGCTCTCACCTCAACGACAACCACCTCCTCGATCCCCTACAGTCTGGCTTCCGTCCCCTACACTCCACCGAAACCGCCTTACTCAACTCTCCAATGACCTTCTAACCGCCAAAGCTAATGGCCACTATTCAGTGCTCCTACTCCTTGACCTCTCTGCGGCCTTCGACACAGTCGACCACCCCCTCCTCCTCAAAAAACTACACTCCCTCGGCCTCAGAGATTCTGCTCTCTCCTGGCTCTCATACTACCTGTCACAACGCTCTTTCAGCGTTTCCTATAATGCTACCACCTCCCCCTCACTCCCCTTCTCTGTTGGGGTCCCTCAAGGCTCTGTCCTTGGGCCCCTTCTCTTCTCCATCTACACCTCCTCCCTTGGCCAACTCATACACTCTCACGGCTTCAACTACCACCTCTATGCCAACGACACACAAATCTATCTCTCAACCCCCCACCTCACCCCCTCGGTCTCTGCCCGAATCACACACCTACTGAGCGACATATCAGATTGGATGTCGCTCCACTTCCTTAAACTGAACCTCTCCAAAACCGAGTTTCTTGTCTTCCCCCCACCCCCCATTGACTTCTCCATCACATCCAACAACGCCAATATCAAACCCGCCCTGCAGGCCAGAGTACTTGGTGTCATTCTGGACTCCAACCTATCCTTCCAGCCCCAAGTCCAATCTTTAACAAACTCGTGCAGACTCCACCTCCGCAACATCGCTAAAATACGCGCGTTCCTAACCCCAGAAACCACTAAACAGCTCATCCACTCCCTCATCGTATCACGACTCGACTACTGCAACTCCCTCCTCACTGGCCTGCCTCGCCGCTGGCTATCCCCGCTTCAGTTGATCCTGAATACGGCTGCCAGACTCATTCACCTTTCCAACCGCTCCGTTTCTGCCACCCCCCTCTGCCAATCCCTCCACTGGCTTCTGATTGCACAATGGATCAAATTCAAAATCCTAACATTGACGTACAAAGCCGTCCACCATACTGCCCCGAACTACATCACTGACCTAATATCCAAGTACCGCCCAGCACGCACACTCCGCTCCTCACAAGACCTCCTTCTCTCTAGTTCCCTGGTCTCCTCCTCCCATGCCCGCCTCCAGGACTTCTCCAGGGTGTCACCCATCCTCTGGAACTCCCTGCCCCAACCCATCAGATTATCACCTACTCTCCTCTCCTCTCCTTTAGGCGCACCCTGAAAACCCATCTCTTCAGGAAAGCCTACCCTACCCCCTGCTAATTTGACCAACCTCCTCCACTCTTCCTACCAATCCATCCCCCACAGCTATCTCCTCCTGTACCACTATCCCCTCCCTCCTAGATTGTAAGCTTCAAAGAGCGGGGCCCTCAATCCCCTCATGTTTTGCATTGTATTGGTATTGTTCTGTCACATGTTCTGTCCCCCTTTGTAATGTACAGCGCTGAGCGAACTATTGGCGCTTTATAAATACTGTATAATAATAATAATAATAATAATAAATTGTTGCCATCACACCATTTGTGCTCTTTTTGTATTTGAATAAGTTGTTGGTTTCTAATGAGGTTCTTTTTGACTATATTCTATAATTGCTGTTCCTCCCTGTTGATTTCTTGCTGATAGTTTATTTGCCCTGAATTATGGGCTTTGTTACGATGACTGCGACTTCTCTGACAGTTTATGTCACGTGATGCGCCGCAATGACGTGGAACGTCATGAGGTTATCACTATGCATCAGTAATGTTACCACACATGTGAAGTACAGCCCCAACTGCCATTTTGGCGCCAATTGATCGCTATTTAAACCCAGTAGGTCTACTTCATTACACAGGGGGAATAGGGATAAGGTATATCTCTCCCCTTTCCTATTGATGGGAAACAATTTCCAGCCTGAATCGCTCTTCCTTCTACTGCTGCTCCTGTGGGCAATGACTAGAGGTTGAAGTGCTGATCTGTCTCGCTGTACAGCCGAATCTGAGTACTTAGGCCTTGGTGGAGACTTCCGCAGCTGTAGCCTGCCACATGGCGACCCAGACTGATAGCCCTGAATCTTCCTCTTCAGACTCTACTAAATTTGAATCCCTTATGCAAGCCATCGGTGACTGCCAAGATGCCCTTATAACTAAGATTGATCATGTGAAATCTGAGATCGGGATTATTTTCAGGGATCTAGATTGATTCTGGGAGCGCTCAACAGAGGTCAAGTACAGGGTGTCTCCTCTGGAAGATGTACAACATGACTGCTTTGTGGACCTCCATACCTTAAAGATTAAGGTTAAACATCTGGAAGCTAGGGCACAAGTTGCGGAGAACCGCAACTGCAGCAACAACTTGTATATACTCGGACTCCCTGAGGGCATGGAGAGCTCTGACAATACCACATTCACAGAAACTCTCCTACAATAGCTTCTTCCTCGTGCTAAGTCCTTGCCCTATTTTTCAGTTGAGAGAGCTCATCACATGCCTGCAACCCGGGGCCCACCAGGTTCTCCACCCAGTACATGTATCTTTAAACTCCTACATTTCATGGATCTAGATTTGATTCTCCACTAGGATCACAATCAAGGAGACCTGTTCGAAAACACCACCAAACTCGTATCTTCCAGGATTACTCTGTGGAGATGCAGCGACAGCGGCAGTCTTTCGACCATGTTAGGGCTAAATTACATGCTAAAGGCCTGAAATACAGCATGTTATTTCCTGCCAAGTTGAGAGTGGATGATGGAGGCTTTGTACACTTCTTTACATTGACAGTGGACACCATCTTCTGGATCGAGAATATCCGCAAGCAACTATGCTACCTGTAAACTGTTCTGTTTCTTTCTTTCTTGCTTTGTTTACTTTATGAGCTCAGTGAGGCATTTATGGTGACCCCCTTTTTTTTATTGAAGCTCATTGTATACCTACCAGTTTTCCAGTGGCTGAATGCCACGATACTCCGACCACGCTACTGTCCACCATGTGGATCATATTGAATCTCCGAGTTATGCTGCTGGGCTCCCTATCTTATTCACGGCTACACCTAACATGTCCTTCCGTGTTGGAGGGATATTTGCAGCCTTTTGGACTCAATGCCTCCTGAATTTTCTTCCATCATGTTGCAAGTTCATGTTTTAGTTAATGTTTAACTTCAACATTTAAGTAATTATTTATCTGAAGCAATGACTGAAGAGACTTTTGTTTATTTTTTTGTCCTTTTGATTGTGCATCTTGCACACTGAATCACCTATTTGTGGCTTGAGAACGCATTTGGTTTTGTTGGGATGGAAGTCTTCCTCAATTTCAAGGGGATGGGCCAAGGTGGGGGAGGGGCTGGGGGGATGTTTAGTTTGGTTTGCTCACGCTCACATTATGGTCACTATTTTAGGTACCGTACATATTGTCCATTTCCTGCTGTATTATACCTCTTACCAGCCTATCTGGGTCCACTTTGTTTCTGCTCGTGGGTTATGTCCTCATGTAGTGATTTTTTTCCCCATTATCTGTTATGGTGCAGTTTACTATAGTATTATATAGTGGAACAAAAGGTGGCTAAATTCCCCTATTATCCCCTATATTTGCTCTCTGGTGTTCCAGTTTCCAAAAGCCTATACTCCACATACATGTATCCTGCAGTATACACACCTCCTTGGTTGTAAGACCCTAAATCTTAAAAAGCCATGGGTTGGTTATTGCCGTTCCAAGTACTCTAATTTTGCTCAGGGGGTGAGCATATTGGTTAGGAAATCCCTACCATTTAAATTAATGAATCTTGCTTTGGACCCGGATGGACGATACATAATCCTGCATGCACTAATTGTTTAGAGACTATCCTAGTTGGTATCTATTTGCCTCCTCCAGCCTGTTAGGCTGCTCACAAAGTGTCAGTGTTGGTGGCTGAATATACTGCTGCTAGCATTATAATTATGGGTGATTTCAATATGGCCCCTGATCCGGGTATGGACAGGATGTCTCCTGAAGGCCACTCTGCTTCTGACCTCTCTGTGTGGGCAGACACATATGGCTTGATTGATGCTTGGAGGTGGATATACCCCAATACCCAAGCCTATATCTGTCATTCGGCCTCCTATAAAATGTTTTCTTGTATTGATTTGGCCTTTGTGGGGATTCTATTCTGCCTAGGATTAAAGAGATCTCCATTTTTCGGATTGGGATATCGGAGCAAGCTCCTCGTCTAGTACAACTTAGGGTGATGGATGACCCCTCGATGGGTTTGTGGATGCTCTCTAGACTTTGGATAACTGATGAAACTGTTGACTCTGGGTTCAGAGACCACCTCACTGTTTTTTGGGGTAATAATCCTGGTTCCACCTTTGACTCCACTATATGAGATGCCTTTAAGTCTTTCACCAGGGTGCAGTACACCTCACTCATAACTCAGACATGTAAAAATAGGAAAGCAGACTTGCAAAGGGTGGTGCTGCCACTGAACAGGAAGAACTGGAGACCTTCTGTGTTACCAGAGGCCGCAGTCCCTCACCAGGGAAGTCCTCCTGCTATGTACCTCATTGACTAAAAAGAGGCCCCTTCACATTGGTGAAGAATATTTGAGCGGGGTGAGACAAATGGAAAATGTTTGGCATGGCTGGCCAGGGAGTATACAGCTACTGCCAGTGTTCCCCAGATCCTAGGCCCTATGGGAACTATGATTACTGACCCCATGGGAATTGATGAATGTTATGGGACATACTATCAGACTCTATATAGTTCTTGGGTGATAAAGAACACAAGGGGGCACCTCTACAGTAAGTGCAGTATTGAAGATAACTTAATGAACCATAAATATAGCACTCACATGCATACAGGCTTGAGGAGTGCGGAGTGTAGCTGGACACCGCCGAGATGAAGAAGAGGACACATCAGACCATTATCCCTTGCACATATTCAAGCCAGTTTAATCCACTCTTAAGAAAACAGCATGTTGATTCTACTACATTTGAATTCACTCAAACAAAAACACCCCAGCTTTGCACCAAACACCCATCTGTGTATGCTTTTTTTTACACCACAAGGCTTATGCACCAATATAAATGTGAATTGTCGTCTTAGCCAATCAGGTTTGACAAAAGAGCTGCATTTCACGTTACCTAGGCTACGGACCCACCTTCCTTGATGTCACTTCCAGTTCTGCGGTCCACGGGGGTTATTTGACGTCACTTCCAGTTCCGTGTTCCTTTCCAACCATAGGAGCCGATGCTTTCCGTGGAGCGCAGATGTCCGGTTTGTCTCACAGGCTCCATCTGGTCCTGGATGCCGCTACATACATACCATCTGATTAGTGGCTGTGGTCCTCACACTTCTGTTTTTTTTTTTACTTCTTCACACATGTGAGTGCTATATTTATGGTTCATTAAATTATCTTCAATACTGCACTTAGAGGTGCCCCCTTGTGTTCTTTCATTTCTGCAGAGATATATTCCAGTCACCTGGTGGAGCTGCCTATAGGTGCTTTTTATAGACTCTAGTAACCTGTATGGACTTTTTATGGTATGGACAAAATGGACTTAACATTGCTCTATTGGTAATTATCTGCATCCCTCACTGTTCTTTAGTTTAGGTTTGCGCCCTATGCCACTTGCATATCTGCATAGTTCTCGGGTGACCTATTCGGCCAGTGAACTTCAACCAAGATAGATTTTCTTGCTCTTACCCCCTAATATTGAAACTATGTTCTCCTATCACTTTGGAGGAGGTAAAAAAAAGGCATTGGGCATTCTTCAATTGAGCAGGACTCCTGGCCCCGATGGGCTTCCTGTGGAAATCTATAAAAATTATGCTGAGGAATTGCTTCCTTGTCTCCACTCGATGTTTGTGAAGGCATTTTGGTCTGATTCGCTTCCGGATTCAATGAGTAATGCGGTGACTGTGGTGATTCCAAAGCCAGGGCAGAACCCTTACCAGCCCAGGTCTCTGCTCCTCTTATCGGCCCAGGTCTCTGCTGAATGCGGATAGGAAGCGACTCTCCAAAATCTTGGGTAATCGACATAATACAGTGATCACGGCCTTAGTGTATCCAGACCAGTTTGGTTTTATGTCTGCTCGGGGCACAGATATTAATATCAGATGTCTCCACACACATACAATGGGGAAATTGATTTGATCCCCTGCAGATTTTGTAAGTTTGCCCACTTACAAAGAAATGAAGGGCCTATAGCATTAAGGTCTGGGGACTGGCTAGGCCACTCCATGACTTTAAAGTGCTTCTTCTTGAGCCACACCTTTGTTGTCTTGGTGGTATGTTTTGGGTGATTGTCATGCTGGAAGACCCATCCACAACCCATCTTCAGTTTTTCGGCTGATGGAAGATGGTTCTCATCCAAGATTTTACAATACATGATCCCGTCCATTGGCCCCTCAATATGGCAAAATAGGCCTGTACCTTTAAACAAGAAACAGCCCCAAAGCATGATGTTTCCACCTCCGTGCTTGACTGGTTTTCTTAGGCTCATAGTCAGCATTTTCCTTCCTCCAAACACGGTGAGTTGAGTTAATGCCAAAGAGCTCCATTTTGGTCTCATCTGACCACAGCACTTTCTCCCAATCTGTCTCTGAATAATTTAGATGTTCATTGGCAAACTTCAGACAGGCCTGTACATGTGCCAACTTGAGGAGGGGGTATCTTGCAGTTGCTGCAGGATTTAAATCCATAGCGGCATATTGTGTTACCAATAGTCTGTTTGGTGACTGTGGTGCCAACAGCCTTGAGATCATTCACAAGCTCCTCCCGTTAAGTTCTGGGCCGATCCCTCACTTTTCTCATGATCATCCTTACCCCATGAGGCAAAATCTTTCATGGAGCTCCAGACCAAGGGCTATTGATGGTTATTTTGTGTTTCTCCCATTTGCAAATATTATTATTATTATACAGTATTTATATAGCGCCAAAAAGTTTGTTCAGAGCTGTACAATATAGTGGGGGACATATAATTGCTCCAACAGTTGTCTCCTTCTCACCAAGCTTCTTGCTGATTAGGTCTTGTAGCCCATTCCAGCCTTGTGCAGGTCTACAATCTTGCCCCAGACATCCTTTGACAGCTCTTTGGTCTTGCCCATAATGATGAAGAGGTTTGAATGGAAGAAAGATTTTGCGGACAGATGTCTTTTGTACACATAACGAGTTGTCGTTAGTAGCAGCTTCTTAAATTGACAGGATTAATATGTGTACCACATGAGCACATAGCCAGTCTGCGGGAGCCAGAATTATTGTTGGTTGGTGGGGGATCAAATAGTTATTTTACTCACTGAAGTGCAACTCAATTTATAACATTTGTATGATGTGTTTATTCTGGATTTTTGGTTGATATTCTGTCTCTATCATTTAAAATACACCTATGACATAAATTATAGACCCTTCATTTCTTTCTAAGTGAACTTACAAAATCTGCAGGAAATCAAATGATTATTTCCCCCACTGTATGGCCCTTGCTGCCCCAGGGGTGGTAGCGTCCTTGAATGTTGAAAAAACATTTGACTCGGTTGAATGGGGTTACCTTTGGTTCGTTCTGACTGGCTTTGGACTTGGCCCCCATTTTCTGTCTTGGTAGAAATTACTGTATACACAAACACCTAGTGCATTATCCAAGGTTTATTGTAGGAATTAAATCATAAAAACATACTCACAGACGAAGCATGTATCTAAAAAGCATAGAAAAATGACAATGGCCACAACGGCAGGCAAGGTGTTCTCACTGTCAGTGCGGTCAAATGGCTGACGCGTTTCGGGGACGAATCCCTTTCCTCAGAGCTGATGACCAACCTCTGATGCTGATGCACGATGAATGGAAAGTAAAGTGAGAGCCCTGCTGTTGATCAGGCATCAACAGCAGGGCTCTCACTTTACTTTCCATTCATCGTGCATCAGCATCAGAGGTTGGTCATCAGCTCTGAGGAAAGGGATTCGTCCCCGAAACGCGTCAGCCATTTGACCGCACTGACAGTGAGAACACCTTGCCTGCCGTTGTGGCCATTGTCATTTTTCTATGCTTTTTAGATACATGCTTCGTCTGTGAGTATGTTTTTATGATTTAATTCCTACAATAAACCTTGGATAATGCACTAGGTGTGTGCGCCACCTGTTTTTCTCTCTATCCAGTGGCTGATTTCCCCGTCTGAGGAGGGCTGCACCCCTGGAACATTTCCTTTTGGTTGTCGCTGTCCTGGTATCCTTGGCTTCCCTTTTGGCTGTGCATATCTTGAGGCGCTGGAGAGTACATACGCTACTGTATACACAACCAGGGGCTAGGGTTAGAACCAATGGCACATCGTCGGCTTCCTTTCCCTTGGGCAGGGGGACATGCCCTTTGTCCCTTGGTTTATTTGCCCTGGATCTGGAGCCTTTGGCCTTTCTCCGAGCAGATCTGGCGGTGAGAGGTATCCTTGTTCTCCATTATGGAGAAATTATCATTGTACGCAGACAACTTGATCTCTCCGTGCGGCACTATCATTGATCGTTTTGGATATTTTTCAGGAATGTGGGTCAATTGGGATAGGTCGGTACATTTTCTGTTGCACCCCTCTGTCGGATTGATACCCACACACTGCTTCAACGGGTAGATGAGTTTACCTATCTGGGGGCTACCATGGCTGCTTACCTGGAAAATAATGTTTCCCCCTTAATATCTTAGTTTGCAAACAGGTGTGCCTCCTGGAAGTCTCTCCTACTAACTTTGGCTGATCAGGTGAATTTATTGAAAATTTATTTATTTACCTAAAGTTTTATACTTTATCCGCAACACCCGGTTTTTATCCCTAAGCTTATCTTTTGCAACTGGATAGCTCGGTGGTGTCTTTTGTTTGGGTTGGGCAAACCCCCAAACTGGCTAAATCGACGTTGCAGCTATGCTTGTCCCATGGTGGTTTGGCCTTGCCCAACTTTCAGCTTTATTACTGAGCAGCCTTACTGGTCATGGTGCGTTGGTGGTTCTTCCAGCCTAGATGTAACCCGATGGTGAAACTGGAGGCAGCCCAACTAGGTTCATATGCAGCCCTAAACAACTTAAGTCTTTAGAGGACCACAGGCCCATCCATCCGTAACTGGGCATATGACGGTGACTCTGGACTCAGTATATATAGAACACCCTCAATGTTTTCCCTACATCTCCCGTTGTGCAGTAACCCCTTGCTCCCTCATCTCTACTCAATCCTTGATCTGCAATTGTGCGCACTTTGAGGGGTAGCAACGTTGAAGCATGTTACGGCAGACAGGAGGGTGGTGCCCTAAAGGAGTATTCCCTACCAGGAACTATGGTGTTTCGGAATTGGTGACTTAACATGCACTCTACTCACACTTTCCAGGGCCTATTGTGCTGGAGACTGACCCAATTGAATGCCTTCTTGCCTCATGGGTGATGTGGAAGCCCCTATCCTCACTGTATCTTTGCCTCTCAGTAGCTTAACACAAAATCCATTTGCACTTTTAAAAGATGGTGTCTGGATATCCCTGAGCTTACAGAGGAAGACTGGGAGGACTGTGTCCCCGCCTATGTGACCTCCATGATTTCAGCCAAGGATAGGTTCATACAACTAAAATTCTTGCACGCGGTTTTTTTTACCTATGCTTCGTTTTATGCAAAAAGAGATCTTGGTACGGTGGAATTCTTCTTTACCTCCAAAGGTGGCTACATGGTGAAAAACTATTAAATCAGTTCTCTCCCTCTTTAAACTAACCTACGAAAGTAGGAATTGTCTAGGGAATTTGACAAGGTGTGGTCAGCCAGCACAGATGCATATGGGCAGGATGTTTTAGTTGGAACTTGAGAGCTTGGTATTCTTTTTCTCCTCATTCCCTTTTTTTTTATCTTATATCTTAGTTCTCTTCTCCTTCCCTACCCCTGCCTGTCCATTATACACTGGCAATTGCTCAGTTATGCAACACTATACCAAAATTAAATTTATATAATTTTTTTCACACAAATAGATCTTTCTTTTGGTGGTATCTGATTACCACTGGGTTTTAATTTTTTTTTTTATTATATAAACAAAGGAAGATCAAAATTTTTAACCACTTGCCCTATGGAAGATTTACCCTCCTTCATGACCAGGCCATTTTTTTCTGTTCAGCACTATTTCAACTGGTAATTGTGCGGTCGAGCAATGCCGTACACCCCCTTCCCGTCCAAATGACCCCTTTTTGGAAAGTAGGCACCCCAAGGAATTTGATAAGAGGAATGGTGAGAAACTTACAGATATCATTAGGCTTTTGAAAAAGAAAACGTGAAAAGAAAAAATATATTTTTTCCAAAACCATGTGGTAACAAATGAGATCTGCAAAATACTCACCATAGCTTAGCAAATACCTTGGAATGTCTACTTTCCAAAAAAGGGGTCATTTGGAGGGGTTGCTTCAACTATCTTGGCATTTCATGGCCAACATTAGAAGCTAATGCCACACATCACCCACTCTTGAAGACCAAGCCTTTTCTGACACTTTGAAGGGGAGCCCCCTTGCCCTAAAGCACCCCCCCATGTTGAGGGCATGTGGCCTGGTATGGTTCAGGAGGGGGGGGGGGCGCTCGCTCGTCCCCCCCCTTTCCTGACCTGCCGGGCTGCATGCTCGGATAAGGGTCTGGTATGGATATTGGGGGGGGGGGGAACTCCACGCTGTTTTTTTTTAAATTTCGGTGTGGAGTTACCCCTTAATATCCATACCAGACCCGAACGGCTTGGTATGGACGGGAGGGGGGACCCCACGCGTTTTTTTTATTATTTATTTAATTCACGGAAATGATTTAAAATTCAGCTGTCAGTGGGGAACCCCAATGACAGCTGAAACATTACTTCTATCCCTGCAGAGAGCTCTGCTATTATATTTGACATTAAAAAGTATAGAGGATGCAACATTGTATCTATTTCGGATATAGATGTTTTTATTCGGATATAAATAGATACAATGTTGCAACCTCTATACTTTTTAATGTCAAATATAATAGCGCAGCTTTCTGCAGGGACAGAGGTAATTACTTTGCTATTATATTTGCCGGCCGTAGACGGGGCGAAAATCGGATGATTTTTTTTACCGTTGGTGGTAACATCGGCCGATTGAACAACCGATTTTTCGGGGTTTTTTTTTTTTTTTTTTTAAACAGACAGTTCTCGCCCCATCTATGGCCTGCATTTTTCTTTTTCTTCTCTTTCTTCTTTTTTTTATTCATTTTCTTCTTTTTCTTGCAGGTCACGGCTCATGCGCAGATTTTTTATCGGTAAAAAGATCGGCTGATTTGCCGATCATTGCCGCAAAAATCACCCGATCTTTATACAAATTTACTGATAAAAAAAATGGCAAAATCCCAAAAAATGGCCGACCAATTAACCCACTAACGGCCCGAAAATCAGCCGATTTTTATCCAAATTTACGATAAAAAACAGGTGCCAAAATCTCGAAAAACGGTCGACCAATTAACCCACTAATGGCCCGAAAATCAGCCGATTTTTTTTTTTCGTCCGAGATGGCTCTAGATGGGTCTAAAATTGGCCGATTTTTCAGCTGGAAAAAAAAAACCAGACGATTTTCGGGCAGTTAGTGGGTTAATTGATCGGCCGTTTTTCGGGATTTTGGCACATATTTTTATCAGTAAATTTGGGAAAAAAATCGGCCGATTTTGCGGATCATTGCCGCGAAAATTGGCTGATCAGCAAAATCGACCGATTTTTTTCCAACTTTACAGATAAACAAAATGTGCCAAAATCCCAAAACACGGCCAACCAATTAACGGAAGAGGCCCTTGTCCCCATTAACATGGGGACAAGGTGCTTTGGGGGGGAGCCCCCCCTGCCCCAAAGTACCCCCCCATGTTGAGGGCATGTGGCCTGGTATGGTTCAGGACCTGCCAGGCTGCATGCTCGGATAAGGGTCTGGTATGGATTTTGTGGGGAACCCCAAGCAGTTTTTTATTTAATTTCGGCGTGGAGTTACCCCTTAATATCCATACCAGACTCGAAGGGCTTGGTGTGGATGGGAGGGGGGACCCCATGCCGTTTTTTTTTACATTTTGGTGTGGAGTTACCCCTTAAGATACATACCAGACCCGAAGGGCTTGGCGTGGATGGGCGGGTGGACCCACGTCGTTTTTTATTTATTATGGTGCTGGTTTTTAAATGTAATTTTCCCTTTTTTTTTTCTTCACTATAGCTCAGAAATTTACCTGTCACTTCCCCCAGCTAAAAGAGAAAGTTTTCTTGGAATTTATATCCCTAAAGGAAACAATGTTTACTTTGAGTTTATTAAAAGATACAAAAGAACAAAGTTTTCTGTAACTTCGGGGAAAGTGACTTCGAAGCTTGTGAACTATAGTGAAGAAAAAAAAAGGCTGGCATTTGCATTTGAAAATCAGTGCCGACATACACTTTGTATTGCGAAAAAAATTATTAACAATTGTGTAAACCGAGGCATTATTTTCAATGGATTTTCATTCGTAAACCGAAAATTACGTTAACCGAGGCGTTGGTAAACTGAGGTACGCCTGTATTAGTATTGCAATCCTTTGTATTGTGATACATAGAACCAACATACATCTGAATTGGCAACATAGCACAACATTTGTGTCACATTGGAGATATCTGGCTAGTTACACTGACCTTGCCCAGGGACTTAGGGTTGATTCACACCACAGAAATACAGGTGGGATTAGTGTTCAACAGCTCCGTGGATTAGTGGTTAGCACTGCTGCCTCACAACGCTAGGGTTGTCGGCTTGAATCCCAACAACAGCAATCAATTTGCACGATCTCCGTGTGACTACCCTAACATACATGTGCTGGTGGCAGCATCTTTTCTTTCTGTTTAAATGATCCCTAGAATGTGAATTAGAATGAAGCCTTGTCTGTTCAAATACCTTTAAAGTAGCACCTTATGTGAATGTCAAACAATAGGATGAGATAAGGGCCTGGACTAATGATTGATTGGATAATGCTGGTTTGCATTACACCTCCTTTTGGGAAAGTTTGTCAAACCATGAGAATAGTGAGCGAGAGATAGAAAAGGATTAAAAAAAATAAATAAATAAAATAATGGCATGGAGTCCCCCCCAAATCCATAACAGACCCTTATCTGAGCATGCAGATACTGCATGCCTTCAAAGATTTATTTCCTTTTTTGAAATGCCTGCTTGGTTCACACTAGATGTGATTTAAAATTGTGCTTTTTGTTGGCAATTTCACTGTGTTTTCTGTAGATTTACCAATGAGTTATTGGGTTTTCAATTGTGTTTTGCATTGCGATTTCTATTGTAGTCTATATGTGAAATCGCTACAAAATGCTGAAAAAGTTAGACAAGAACTACTTTTGAAATTGTGCTGCAGCAAATCGCTTACGTTAAGACACTCACATCCACATTCATTAGATCGGATATCAGGTACAATTTCAACTCCCAAATCGCACCTGAAATCGTGCACCCTGGATGCGACTTGGCATGCGATTTGCATGGCATGCGACCTGCAAATCGTATGCCAAGTCACACCCTATTGTCTGCTATTAGAGCAGTCACATGGGTGCGTTGCCAACACTGATTTCTAAAGTAGTACATGTACTACTTTTGTGACGATTTGCATAGATATCTGTGTCAGATGTCTTGCAAATCGTAAGGAAATCAGCATCTTCACTGTACGTCGCACAATTTCTAAATCGGCTTTGATGTGAACGGGGTGTAAGGCCTTTTTATGTTTGATTGCCTGAGTGTTTTTCCGATTTATGGGAAATGCCGCATAATAGCAAAAGTGAATCGACATTTTCAGTATTGCATGCGAGATGTGGTCATGTGACTGCCGTAGCCTCCCTGGCGGTATTCCCAAGTGTAGCTCGGGGTAAAGTTTCAGTACCAAAAGCGGTAACCCCGAGCTACACTGGGGCTTACCATGCGGCGCTGCTCTGGCATCTGTTCTTCACTTACCTTGTCCTGCGCTCCCGCGATGTCCCTCCTGCAGTGTCCCCGGCAATGTAATCCAGCGGATGCCGGCATCTGTCATCTGGGTTCCATCCCCTGCAACGTCGGAACGTACGGGGGACGGAAGTGGCGGGAAATTTGAAAATGACAAAAAGTGACATTCACTAAGTACACTAAAATCACATAGTAAAACATTACTGTATCAAACCATTTCACATACATTTTGTCCCGAGTGCTTTGTCCTGTGCCCTGCCTACATTTTTACTGTTGTTTATGCCTGGAAACTGAGAAATGTCCATGGTGTCTAAAAAGCGTCCCTTTAGGTCAAAATCAGTTTTAGACCAGCTAGAGAACAGCGATAGTAAATCAGAACCACTTCCAGAATTGAGTGATTTGTGGGGAAATTCGTCATCAGACACTGAAAACGATTTTGCGACTTTGCTCAGTGATGTGCGAACTTGGCGCTCTATTTCAAATTTCAGTGTTTTTGGTCTGATTATATTATTGAATTAAATTTATTATTATATTATTTTTTATGATTATTTATGAAATTATAATTTAGGATTTCGTGTTTCAAATTTTATCATACCCATGATGTTTACTAGACTCTTGTTCGGACACATTTCAGTGAGTTATTCCTAAAAATTACAGGCCTACAATAAAAAAAAAAACATATTTCCATGCAAAAAAATGTACCGCTTTGAGCACAGAAATATAGACATAATCAGACCGCTAGGGAGGTTAACTCATGCGATAATCTAGAGTGAATTGTGCCCATAGGGCCAAGAAATATTGCCAATAGGTTTCCCTTTTACATTCCTGTTCAATGTTCTGTTGTATGCTGCACAGGTACACTTCACTGTGGCTTTCTTTCTGACTCTGATTTCTAGGGCCTGTATACCAAGGGTTAAGGCAAGTGGGAAGAGAATTAATCAGGTGCAAACACTTTCTCTGACCAAATGAATGACAGTGGTGGGTGTGGCCTACCTTATATAAAGAGATGCAGTAGTGGCTGATTTTGCCTTGTACAGGCACATTATTTTCTGCAAGTCCTTGTCTGTGGTGGTTTGGGGGAGGAAGAGATATTGTGGTGAATTGCCCCAGGCCACACTCACGCTATGTTTGGATGTGGGCTGTAAATGTTTTGCATGTTTTTCCTTCTAAGGTGTGTTTGTGTGTTATTGTACAATGATTGTGTGTTTATTATCTTTGCATTGTAATCCTAACCCTTATCAATTGCTCTGCTCTTCCAAGTTTGCTTTATTTAGAATGAAATGCAGTTTTCAGACAAACATGGTGAGAAATGTATGTGTGGGGGATTTGGGGAGGTGTTTTTATTTTGGCACGTATGTATTTTTTATATTGATATTTTGATCTGCAGCTTGTTTTGTGAATAAGCCCAAGTGATTCATATTAACCATTTGTTTCCTGCTGTAACCTGTGAAAGCACAGTTCATAAGAAGTATCATCTTTTAGATTGTAAGCTCTTATGAGCAGGGTCGTTCTATTTTAGCAACAAATATCCAAATTATATTTATGGTAAAAATACACTAAAAACATTAATGGACATAATCCCAACCATATTCCTGTGAAATCTAAATGATAAAACTGTACTGAGTTAATAAATAAAGCTGTGTGTGTAACTGAGGTGTAATTGAGGACTTGGGGCTCATGGGTGCTGTCGCCTGTAGAGTGGGAATCAGTGGTTTGTTTTTGTGGCTATCGCCGTTTGCAGGCAACCTATGTTACACTATGGAAATGCTGCAGTGCATAATTTGACAAGCATATGGGTGCAGGTGTACAGCCCTGAACACAGACAGTGAGCATTCAGGGCCACTTCCCCACGCCTTTACACCTGTCAGATTAAAACCTGTGTTCATACAGCTGTTGTGTCCCCATAGTGTAACAGGTGGCTCTAGCCACATGAACAACCCACTCATTCATGCTGTACAGGCCAGAGGACCTGTGTGAATGGGGCATTTTTTACTTTTTTTTTTTTTTGCTCAGCTCGTTAATTTCATTGGGCTGCCTAACGTGTGGGAACATGCAAAAATACTGCAGGCATATTATTTTAAAAGTGTGTTGCACCTAACCGCACAGTAGTGTGGTGCCATGCGTTTTGGTGGCTGTGAACTGGTCAGTTTTTAATAGACATGTGTAGGTGCAATTCCGTTTTCATCATGGTACCTGCGCACATCTGCAAAGGGCATTGCATTTCTTTGCTGTGCTGGAAAATGTGTGTTCTTGCATGCGTTTCTGCACCACCAATGGTGTGAACAAGTCCTAAGGGCCAGTTCACACTACAGAAACAGTCTAGATGTGTTCCTGATGCGTTTTTGCATGCCCTTTTGGCATGCATGTTTAGTGTGTTTCAGTACATTTTGGATGCGTTTTGGACACGTTGCATTTTTGTATACCTTCCAGTTAGTTTTTTCTACTTTCTTTTTATTCAATTTAATTAGGGACATGTGCGTTTTAGTACATTAAAGGGCGTTTCAACGCATTCCAGTACAGTTCTGTGCAGAAACAATGCAGCGTGGTCAACTTTGTTTACAGCACCTGCAATGCACTGAAAATGCAAGTGCTGATGTGAACTATGACATTGACAACCATATAACCTTCTTTCTGTGCGTTAGTGATGCCGAAAAAGCAACTGAAACACATGTAGTGTGAACTGGCCCTAAAGGTTATTAGAGGTAAGGGAACGCGACTGACCAGGAATTATGAATTCAATCAGGCTAGTGGTGATATACAATCAGCAATCGTATAATAATGTGAGATCTGAGCTGTAGCTGATAGAAAATGAGACACATTCACTTGATCAGTAAATAAATAGTTAAAAAGAGTGGGGCGTGATCCATAGATTTGCATATGGGACAGGTGATGATGGGGTGGGGGTCAAGTTGTATAAGGAGACAGGTTTAAAAGAAGATAAAAAAAGTTACAATGAAATATACAAAGCATGAAACTTGCACATTTCTAACTTGTCAAAAGAACAGGATGCACACCCCCTTTCCACTTTCTAGTCGTTAGGCAAAATCTTAATTGATTGATCAATATTCCTGGCACTGACACAACCCAGAAAATCGATCTCCATTTTTTTAACATTCATAAATGTCAAGGAGCTTATAATCTAAGGGCAGAAACTCAGCCATGTACTAGGCCCACTTAACCTAACAGCATGTCTTTGGAGTGTTGGCAGAAACACATCCATACAGGGAAAGCATGCAAACTGGGCTGCAGCCATGGCTGGGTTTAGACCCCATGACCCAAGTGCTGTAAATTCTGAGTTCTAACCACTAAGCCACTGTGGGAGACAGAGTTTGAGCTCCAATGTAGAATAGTTACATTGTTTAAAAATGATAAAGGGAGCGCTGGTCAAATTATATAGACTACTAAAATGGTATTACACAAGATAAATATAAATCTAGGTATAGATATGAAGGTAGCAGCTAGCACTCAGGGTATTGGCAACAGTCCCAGAATAGAAATATATTAAAGTAATAGTGCAGCGCTATAAATGCATGTTATCAATCATAAACGCATGTAAAATCCAAAAAGTGCAATTATTTATTTATTTCAGGTACTTGTCTAGCGCTGTCAATTTACGCAGTGCTTTACACATATATTGTACATTCACATTGGTCCCTAACCCTCAAGGGGCATACAATCTAAGGTCCCTAACTCACATTGATACATACACATACTAGGGCCAATTTGGACAGGAATCAATTCACCTACCAGCATGTCTTTGGAGTGTGGGAGGAAACTGAAGTACTCGGAGGAAACCCACGCAAGCACAGGGAGAACATGCAAACTCCATGCAGGAGGACATTTCATTATTCAGGAATGATTATCTGAACTTATTTTAGCACCATTTACCATTTTACATCATTATTGCAATTATTTGCACTTTTTGGATTTTACATGCATTCATTATTGATCACATGCATTTATAGCACTGTACTATGACTTTAACATAGAATAGTTACATGATTAAAGAGAAGGGAGCTATATCATTATATTAAGAACTTAGAACTAGACATTCCAAATTATTTGAGATATAAGTGTGAAAATGTTTAATATTTGAAAATAGAATGTGTGACATTCATTAGTAAATGCATTAGTTGTCTGATCATTTTGGAGAAACAGCAAAAAAAAAAAATTATAATATAGGTGTACTTTTTATTTTACATTCTAAGTAGTCTCATATGCAAACATAAAAACGCCAAAGTCCGTGCTTGTGCGTCACCTAGCGAACATATCCGGTATTGCACCTAAAAATGTGCCAAACGCGATTCCACATTTACTAACAGAAAAGTAGACGCTTTTCAATGAGATTGCTAGATGCCTCTCAGAAGACTGACAGGTCTTAATTGATTTAATTGAGTCTGTCTGAATGTTCAGAGTCTGCTGGTAGACTCAATTCTTAGTAAATCAGGGCCTTTTTGTTCACATGAAAAAACTTATTTGCTGGAAAATTACTTTGTACCCCCAAACATTACATATTTTTGTAAAGCAGAGGTCCTAGAGAATAAAACTTTCAGTGTTGAAATTGTGTTTGAAAAATCATCACACAGTATTTGCCCAGCGATTTTTCAAACAAATCTTTTGGGGAAAAATATACTTTTTAGAATTTTAATACAAAAACACAATATACTGCCCAATTGTTTGATAAAATACAAAAGTTTATTATTATTATTATTATTATACAGTATTTATATAGCGCCAAAGGGTATGCTCAGCGCTGTACAGTAGCAAGGGGGACAGAACATGAGTAACAATACAATACACGAGGGGTTTGAGGGCCCTGCTCTTTCGAGCTTACAATCTAGGAGGGAGGGGAAGGTGGTACAGGAGGAAATGGCTGTGGGGGATGGAGTGGTGGGAGGAGTGGGGGAGGTTAGTTGTTAGGTGAGGTCAGGTGTTAGGTGAGGTTGGGGTAGGCTTCCCCGAAGAGGAGGGTTTTCAGGGTGCGCCTGAAGGTGAGGAGGGTAGGTGACAGTCTGATGGATTGGGGTAGGGAGTTCCAGAGGATGGGGGAAGTCCTAGAGAAGTCCTGCAATCAGGCGTGGGAGGAGACCAGGGAGCTAGAGAGCAGGAGGTCCTGTGAGGAGCGGAGGGCACGGGTATTTGGGTATCAGGTCAGTTATGTAGTTTGGGGCGGAGTTGTGAATGGCTTTGTAGGTCAGAGTTAGCAGTTTGAATTTGATGCGTTGGGCAATCGGGAGCCAATGAAGGGATTGGCAGAGGGGGGAGGCAGATGTGGAGCGGTTGGTGAGGTGGATGAGTCTAAAAAAAAAAGATGATGTTACGCTGAGTAAATGGATACCAAACATAACGTTTTAAAATTGAGCATGCCCGTACAATGGTGACAAAGTACATACATTTTTAATATCGATGGGCAGCGCTTTAAAAGCCTCTACAGGTCACATATTTATATTTTCACTGGAGGTCTAGTGCTACCATTACAGCCCTCGATCTGATGTTCGCGGTGATACCTCACATGCATGGTGCTATTTCTGTTTACATACCGACACGGGACCAATGCTTGCGTTTGCCTTTACGCACGAGCATGGGAAGGGGGGAGGGGCAAGGATGATTTTTTTCACTTCACTGTCCCTTTCTTTTCTTTTTCTATCACTTTTATTGTTATCACAGGGAATGTAAATCTCTCCTGTGATAGCAATAGGCAGTGACAGGTATTCTTTTCTGAGAAATCTGGGGTCTATTATACTCTAGAGATCTCCTCTTGCCTTAAAGCATCTGATCACACCAAGATCAGTGTGATCAGATGCTTTCCCAATTTAAAAATAGCGCTGTTAAAGTCTGGCGAAATAAAAATGATGAAATGCTTGTGGCTTCCGGGCTCTTAGACCATGGAGATGCTTGGAGCCATTCTGGTCTCTGATCAGCTCTATGGTCAGCCAGCGGAACTGCTGGCTGCATTCTCGGATTCCCCTGTGAGACAGGAGAGCCCAAGAAAACTGTGGAAGGTGGCAGGAGGGGGTGTTCCTTCCCACTGCTTGTAAAAATAATTCAACAGCTAATTGGCCACTAGGATTGCTTTTACATGAAAGCCGACTGCTAGCTGGGAAAAAACGATATCAGGATGATGCCTGTAGTTGCAGGCATCATCCCGGCATAACCACTCGAAGTCCGGCGATGTACCAGTACATTGCTGGTCCATGTTGGACATATATGAAACAGCATAGAACATGGTCATATGATGAATCGGGTCTTTGACCAATGTGACCACAATTAATTTTTTTTTTTGTAATGCCCATGTTGAAAGTTAGGCCCAAAAAAGTTTTAAATTCAGAAACCGTGATAGGTTTCCCTGCGAATTGTCTGGCAAGAGCTGAATTTGGGTGGGCGGCAATGTATTGTTGTGCATATAAGCAGGGAGCGCTGGAGAGGTGTTTAAGTGGAGCCTGTAGTGCAAGACTAGCAAGTCTGTGTGAACTCCGGCTGGACAGCAGAGAGCGCTGAAGTGATGTAAGATGGACCCTGGAAGTGAAAGCCTGGCAAGTCCCTGTGCACTCCAGAGCAGCGGCGATGGTGTGTGACGTCATAAGCATGAGACGCGTTTCTCAGCATGTGCAGGATCCGAGAACAGGCAAACTACTTTCTCAAGCATAGGGAAACACTGACACAGAAGGAGCCCTATATGAAGCAGGGAGACATGTGGAACAAAGCAGGAAACATTATTTTCAACTTAAAGGGGAAGGAAGGATCAGAAAGGTGTTAGTAGGAAAAATACACCGGGAAAAAAATAAATAGGAGAAACGAAAAATAAAGTGGGAATAAAAAGCACAATTAAAACAAATTAAATGCTAAACTATATTGAAATTATAACAATGTGAGAAATAGGTCTGGGCTCTTGAACCACATACTCAGCATAGAGACTATGCGGACTGCTTATTCCATGCGCCTGTCTTCCCTTTTCTACTATATATATCCAAACCTTGATGGCAGAATATAGACCTGAAATGTTGCTGTTAATAAGACAGCTTATTTCAAACTGGACAGAGATGGATGCAGGTACGTTTGAAAACACAAGTGATGGAGAAAGACACCACTGGATGTTTTGAGGTCTCCAAATCTACACACAAAGCACATTTTCAGGGGTTACAATATAGTTATAATCCTAGAGAAAGAGGTAGCAACAGAAATAGGGGACGAGTAGAATGTGAACCTTCAATTGGTTCACATTGGACATGTGCCAAAACCAGGGAAACACCCTCTGAGTATTTCAGACTCTCACGGGAAAGGTTCCATAGTGAAACATTTTTTCAAAATCATATCAGGATGCCCTGTGAATTTTCTAGGCAGAGATCTGTTGGGAAAATTCAAGGCTACAATCAGTCAGTGAGAAGAGAGGGGTGCACATGGAGTCATCTAACTTCTTTGTGAGCATGAAAGATTTAGACAAAGTGAAGCCTGAAGTCTGGGCCATTAGTAAGCTAGATGTAGGGTATATATTCCCTGTACAACTTACAAGGCCACACTCAAACCTGGAGTCGGTCCAGTTTACCAAAAGCAGTATCCTTTGTCACAAGAAAAGATTGATGGTACTTACCGTTTAGTGCAAGATCTCAGGGCCATTAATCTCATTATTCCAATTGCACCCATTGTCTGATACACCGTGTTATATTGTGATCGATTTAAGCAAAGTTTTTTGTATTCCATCCAAGTTTACAAAGACAACTGCTGTTAAGTTTTACTCTGGCCAGCAAACAGTTAGCCTGGGCCAGATTGCCCTAAGGCTACGTGTATTCCATGGCCCTCCGAGAATCCTTGAAGGGTTGGGCACCCCGCCATGGTTCCACATTGCTCAAGTACGTGGATGATTTAGTACTTTGCTCACCCAACAGGGAGGTTTGTAGGCAGGACAGTATATCCCTGTTAAATGTTCTGGGTACAGAGGAACACAAGGTGGCAAGGCATAAGGTATAATGTTGTCAAACTTCGTGGATTACTTGCGTTTCACTCTGTCACAAGGCACCAAAATGGTGAGCCAGTCCAGGATCCAAGCCATTAAGGGTCTGCTCCGCCTGAAAACTAAAATGTAAAGGCTCTCCTTCCTTGGTATGGTTAACAAGTGTCGCCCATGGATACCTGACTGCTCCCATTATGACAACATACTCAAGTAGCACACCAAGACTGAGGCTTCATGTAAGACATCACTTCAGACCTCATTAAGTGGGACCAAGTATCCACCAATGCCTACCAAATCTTGCAGTCATTATTAGTTTCCTCTCCTGCTCTGGATTTTGATGTTGTTTTTCATGTGTATGCTCATAATTGTAAAACCATAGTGGCTGTGGACGCTCAGAATCATTTAGGACACATGAGGCCAGTAGCCTATTTTTCAAAAGTAGTGCCAAGTCCGGTACAGGGCATACCGGCATGTCTGACAGTCCTTGCCGTCTGTGCCATGGCAGTAGAGTACTCAATAAGTGTGACTCTGGGACATAGAACCATTTTTCACACTGCCCATCATGTACTGCATGTCCTTAAGAACCTTACTACACAGCACATGACAGTGTAAAGGGCAAGTGGTTATGAAGATATTTTGACATCAACTGCTAATTAGGAAGTGAAATATGCAGGTTCTAATTCAGGTCCCTTAGCTATGTTAAATTGTTTGCTAGGGATAAAGGGTGAAACTGACAATCCACCCGAGGAACATGATTGTGCTCAGGTAATACATGAGTACACCACTCCCAGAATAGACATGCAACAAAAAAGGGGTTGACATTAGGTGCAAATGGACTAATATCAAAAGGAGGTAAAACAGGACTCCCACGTCACAGTGCACAGTTCCATGGCATAGGAAATCGGGGTTGGCAGGTAGTGAGAGATGAAATAAAGAAGAGATTTTTTGCAAAGGAATTCATCCCTCTATGGGGATGTCTGGTAAGTATAGACTTGGACATAGGACCAACATCTACATCAAAGGTTACACAAAAGGTAGCCAAACTGATGAGCATTGACTGGAAGTTCCACATACCCTACCATCCACATAATTCTGCTCAGGTAGAACAGGTAAATAGGACCCTGGAAAAAAAAAAAAAACTAAGGAAGGCAACAGGTGGGACATTTAAGGGATGGGAGTTGCACCTGCCAGCTGTTCTGGCTGTGATGAGGAGAACACATAATAAAGTCACCAAATTTTCCCTTTTGAAATTTTTATGGGCAGGCCATTCCCCACCCCCTGGACAAAAGGTCCTTTGGTAGTTATGCCAGGTGATTTAGAATTAATCCAGGAAAGACATGTCCAGGAATTTTATAGGGTGTCGAATGTATATAGTGTGATGTCTCTCTCTCATTTCTTTTTTTCCCCACAGATAATCCAACCCACCCGTACAAGCCAGAAGTTCGGGTAGTGGATAAGGACTTTCACAGACACAAGACCACAGATCCGCCATACGGGAAACCTACCATAGTGACAGCTGTGATGAGAGCCGCAGTTCTGCCGATTCCAACATCTGGATACATGCTTCTAGAGTAAAGAGGATCCCAGAACCACTAAAGAACCAGGAGCAACAGATGGAACAAGGAAAGGAGACAGATCTATAAACACCCTCCAAACTTCAGGATGCTGCTTCATCCAGAGACGGCCTGGAAGAACTTTCTTTTGATCGGTTGTCTCTCAGTGATAATTTTTTCAGTGGCTCACCCAGAAGAATGGCAACAACAGTAAGCAGCACGAGGCGCAGGCACGTTCGCACCCCAAAATAGAAAGCGACATAAGAATAAGTCGATTTGCCCAAAGCCGCTGCTCGCCCGCAAAGTGCGAGTAAGCGGTTGGCAAGTAGTTTAAAAAAAAAACCCTCATTTTTTTTTTCTTAAATTCTTAATACTGTATTTTTTATTTATTTTTTTTAACGTTTATTTATTTTTTTTTATACTTTATACTTTTTTTTACACTTTGCTTTGCAGGAGAAATAAAGATTATATTATCCTGCAATACAAAGCTTGCGGTCATGAACCTAACTCATTCATGAACAGTCATGAATGAGTTAGGCTTTTGACAGCTCAAGATAGTGATCTGTAATTGGCTGGAGCTGGTCACATGGTGCAGGGTGCTGTGATTGGCCCCATGTATCATGTGACAACTGCGAGCCAATCACAGCTCACTATGAAAAGAAGCAGCGTTTTTATGCATCAGATTGATTTATAGCAGCTTTGCTAACATTGTGATCATGTGATTGCATAATGATCACATGATCAACGGACCCATTCACCGGGATCTTCATTCCGCCGTTGTGTTTGCCGGACACAGCAGTCGCAGGTGGGGAGTGCTGTGCACCCGCTTGAGTGCGCAGCGCCCCCGTGTTAGTACAGCCAGAGCGACGTATCCGTACGTCGCTTTGCCTGTAGTTGCCACCTATCAGCAGTACATTGCGGGTGGGTGGTCGGGAAGCGGTTAAACAGAAAGTTTATTTCTTTTGTTTGTATTGGTATGACACAAAAAAGTGGAGAAACAAAAAGCCAAATCTGACACATTCCACGCAAAACCCAAAAAATGGACTTGACAAAATTGCTGGCACCCTCCATTTATAATTTGGTAGCACACCCCTTGGAAAAAACTGCTGAAATAAATTGCTACCTGTAACCATCAATGAGTTTCTTTACATCTTTCTACTGGAATTTTGGACCAATCTCATTTCACTAACTGCTCCAGGTCTCTCAGATTGGAATGGTTCCTTTTCCCAACTGCTGTTTTGAGATCTCCCCACAGGTGCTCTATGGGATTAAGATCTAGGTGCTCTATGGGATTAAGATCTGGACTCTTTGCTGGCCAGTTCAGTATTCTCCAGCACTTTGTCTGAATACATTTCTGGGTGCTTTTTGACATGTGCTTTGGGTCATTCTCCTGCTGTAAGACCTCTGACAGAAACCCAGCTTTCTGAATTCTCTTCAGATTTCATTATGCCATGCATCTGGTCAAGACACCCAGAGCCTGAAGCAGCAAAACAACCCCAAAACATCAGTGAACCTCCACCATGTTTGATTGTAGGGACTCTATTCTTTAAAGACCTAATTTTCTCTTTCTGAAAACAGTAGAATGATGGGCTTTACCAAAAAGCTGTAATTTTGTTTCATCTGTTTACAAGACATTCTCACATTCTCCCAAAAGGAATTTGACTTCCTCAGGTAAGTTTTAGCAAACTCCAATCTGCCTTTTTTATGTTGGTGTGTCAGCAGCGGGGTCTTCCTGGGTCTCCTACTATAGCATCCCGTCATTCAGATGCATGCACTAGCTTTTGGGATTTGAGCACAGGTATCTCGTTTGTTGTATTGTTGGGTCAGTAGCCAGACCTGAACCTTGTAGCGCTCACCCATTGTGTCTTTTCCCCTATGTTAGCATTGTGTCCACAGTAGCATTTGCGTATGCAGAGCAGAGTAGGACTGGCCATAGAGGGATTACTTTGACGCAGTTGGCCAGCTTAAGCATGTATTGCAATATGTGTGAACTAAATATCCCTATTTATTGCATAGTCTGCTTGAAAGGGTATATACCAGCGTGCAGAGGGTCCTTCAGAATTTCTACTGTCATTCAGATGGTGACGTATAGTGCGTGCTGACAAAGTTCCAAACAAATTCAAGGTCAGCTTGAATTGGTTTGGAAGTTGATCAAGGTACTTTACCTTTCTTTACATTTGCCATTCTTTTAATCTTTCACCATTTTAACAATCCTTCGTTGCAATCCTTGATCAACTTTTCTCTTTCATCCACATCCAGGGAGATTAGCTACAGTGCATTGGGCTGCAAACTTCTTGACAATGTTGCACACAGTGGACACAGGAACATTAAGATCTCAGGAGATAGACTTGTAACCTTGAGATTGTCCATACTTTTCCACAATTTTTGTTCTCAAGTCTTCAGATGATTCTTTGCTGCTCTTTCTCTTCTCCATGCTCCATGGGGCACACAGACACACAAAACAGAGAGATTGATTTTATCACCATTTTAATTGGTTGTTGGTGTGATTTCTGTATTGTCAGCACCTGTTAATTGATATGGGTGAGTTTAAGTACAAATTACAGGAGAATCACAAACTTGGAATGCAATTATTTCATACAATTTTGAGAAGGTGCCAATAATGTCCATTTTTGGGGTTTTGTGTGGAATGTGTCAGATATGGTTTTTTGTTTCTCCACATTTTTGTGTTATACCAATACAAACAAAAGAAAAAAACAAGAGAATGCTAAAAATCTGTAACTGCAACAATTTTCTGGGCAAAGTGGTGCATCATCTAACAGAAATGCAGGGCTGTCAATATTTTTGGCCATGACTGTATATATACTGGAATTTACGCAGCTTTTATTTTCTGACTGCCTACTAAAATTCTAAGACAGTACCAACAACCCCCAAATAACCCCTTTTTGGAAAGTAGACACCCCAAGATAAGTGTTGAGAGGCACGTTGAATCCATGGAATATTTTATTTTTTAGCACAAGTTTTTGGAAAAGAGCAAAATAAATTTTAAATTTTTTTTTTTTATATACTTTAACCACTTGCCATCCAGAGGATTTACCCCCCTTCCTTACCAGGCCCCTTTTTGCTACTCGGCGCTGCACTAATTCAACTGATAATTGTGCAGTCATGCAATGCTGCACCCAAACTAAATGTACGTCCTTTTTTTCCACACAAATAGAGCTTTCTTTCAGTGGTATTTGATCACCTGTCCGCTTTTTATTTTTCACGCTATAAATAAAAAGACCAAACATTTTGAAGAAAAACAATATTTTTTACTTTCAGCTATAAAAAATATATAGTAAACTCAAAGTTGGTTATAAATTTAGGCTAAAATGTATTCTGCTACATGTTTTGGTAAAAAAAATTCCAATAAGTATATATTGATTGCTTTGTGTGAAAGTTATAGCGTCTACAAACTATGGTATAGATACTGCAATTTACGCCATTTTGTTGCTATACAGCGCTGCGCTAGTTTAACGGACAATTGCGCGGTCATGCAATACGGTACATAAATGAAATGTATGTCCTTTTTTTCACACAAATAGAGCATTCTTTTGGTGGTATTTGATCACCTGTGCACTTTTTATTTTTGGCGCTATAAACAAAAACATTTTTGAAGAAATTTTTTTTTTTTTTTTTAAAACAAAACAATATTTTCTCATTTCGGTCATAAAAAATATCCAAAAAAACTAAACTTTCATCATAAATTTTGGCCAAAATGTATTCTGCTACATGCTTTTGGTTAAAAAAATCCCAGTAAGTGTACATTTATTGCTTTGTGTGAAAATTATAGCGTCTACAAACTATGGTATAGATAATGAAATTTACACAGCATTTACTTTCTGACTGCCCATCACATTTCATGAGGTGCTAAAATGCCAGGATAGTACAAACACCCTCAAATTACCCCTTTTCGTAAAGAAGACACCCTAAGCTATCTGCCGAAAGGCATATTGTGTCCATGGAAGATTTATTTTAATCCCACAAGTGTCTGGAAAATGACAAAAACATTTTTTTTGTTTTTTTTTACACAAAGTTGTCATTTAAATAATTTATTTCTCGCATAAGCCATGGGTATATGTGGCATTACACCCCAAAATACATTCTACTACTTCTACTGAGTATGAGGATACCACACGTGAGACTTTTTGGGAGCCTAGCCACATAAAGGAGCCTGAAATCCAATGACCATTTTGAAAGCCTGAAGGTGCATAACTTCCTCATTTCACTTCCTCAATACCTATCACAGTTTCGAAGGCCCAAACATGCCAGGATAGCACCCAACCCACCCAAATGACCCCTTTCTGGAAAGTAGACACCCCAAGGAATTTAAAAAGAGGCATGATGAGTACTTTGCAGATCTCATTTTTTCTAACAAGGTTTTGAAATATACAAAAAATTGAAAAAATGTTTTTGTTTTTTTTTTCTTCATTTTCCAAAAACTTGTGGCAACAAATGAGATCTGCAAAATACTTACCATACTTATAAAATTCCTTGGGGTGTCTACTTTCCAAAAAGGGGTCATTTGGGGGGGTTAGGTGCTATCCTGGCATTTCAGGGCCTCCAAAACTGTGATAGTTAGTCAAGAAGTGTAATGAGAAAATAAAGCCTGAAGATGCTTATTGGATTTTGAGGTCCTGTACTTGGCTAGACTGCCAAAATGTCTCTCAAATGTGGTACCTCCATACTCGGGAGAAGTAGCAGAATGTATTTTGGGGAGTAATTCCACTTATACCCATGGCATGTGTGAGCAGTAAATCATTTAAGTGACAATTTTGTGTAAAAAAAAAAAAAAAAAATTTGTTTGTCATTTTCCAAAAACTTGTGGTAAAAAAATAAATTCTTCTATTGATTCAACATGCCTCTCAGAAATAGTTTGGGGTGTCAACTTTCCAAAAAGGGGTCGTTCTGGGGGGTGGGGGTGTTTTATGCCCAGCATTAGAAGTTTATGCCACACATCACTTACTCTTCTAACCACCTGAAGACCAAGCCTTTTCTGACACTTTTTATTCACATGAAAAAAATCAGTCTTTTTTGCTAGGAAATTAATTTAAACCCCAAACATTATATATTTTTTTAAAGCAAACACCCTAGTGAATAAAATGGTGGGTACTACAATTTTTATTGCACATAGTACTCGCGCAGCGATTTTTAAAACACAATTTTTTTTAAAAAATACACTTTTTACTTTTAATGTACAAAAACACAATATATTGGCCAATTATTTGGTAAAATATAAAAGATGATGGTATGCCGAGAAAATAGATACCAAACATGATATGCTTTAAAACTGTGCATGCCCCGTGCAATGGCGACAAACTGCATATGTTTTTAATATCCATAGGCAATGTTTAAAAGTCTTTACAAGCTACCATTTTAGATTTACAGAGGAGGTCTAGTGTTAGAATTATTGCCCTTGATCTGAAGTTTGTGGCGATACCTCACATGCATGGTGCAACTGCTGTTTCCATACTGGCACAGGGTCAACGCTCATGAACGCAGGTGCGCGCATGTGCAGGGGGGGGGCCGAGGGTACTTTTATTTTTTAAGTTATTTTTATTTAATTATTTTTACACTGTCCTTTTAATTATTTTATTTTTTTTAATCGCTTTTAATGCTATCACAGGGAATGCAAATATCCCCCATAACTTCAATGGGCATTGTCATATATTCTTTTTTGAGAAATCTGAGGTCTATCAGACCTATCTGCCCTTACATTATCTAATCAAACCAAAATCGTTGTATTCAAATGCTTTCCCAATTTAGAAATGGTGCTGTTTATATCCTGCATAACTGAAGTGATGAAATGCTTGTAGCGTCCAAATTCTTAGGCTATAGAGATGATCTCCAACCAGCTCTATGGTCAGCTGGCAGAAACACCGGCTGCATTCTCAGGTTCCCCCTATGGCTAGGGACTGCCCGAGAAGGCCGTGGAAGGCAGCAGGGGAGGGGGGGGGGGGGTATTGTCTCCTGCTGCTTGTAAAAGCAATCCTGCAGTTAGCCACTAGGATTGCTTTTACATGAAAGCTGATTGCCACCTGAAAAAAATGATACCAGGATGATGCCTGCAGCTATAGGCATTATCCAGGTGTAACCACTTAAAGTCCAGTGATGTACTAGTATGTCGCTGGTCCTTGTTGGGTATATACAGTCAGGTCTATAAATATTGGGACATCGACACAATTCAAAAATTTTTGGCTCAAATCCACAATGGATTTGAAATTAAACAAACAAGATGTGCTTTAACTGCAGACTGTCAGCTTTAATTTGCGGGTATTTACATCCAAATCAGGTGAACTGTGTAGGAATTACAACAGTTTGCATATGTGCCTCCCACTTGTTAAGGGACCAAAAGTAATAGGACAGAATAATAATCATAAATCAAATTTCACTTTTTAATACTTGGTTGAAAATCCTTTGCAGTCAATTACAGCCTGAAGTCTGGAACGCATAGACATCACCAGACGCTGGGTTTCATCCCTGGTGATGCTCTGCCAGGCCTCTACTGCAACTGTCTTCAGTTCCCGCTTGTTCTTGGGGCATTTTCCCTTCAGTTTTGTCTTCAGCAAGTGAAATGCATGCTCAGTCGGATTCAGGTCAGGTGATTGACTTGGCCATTGCATAACATTCCACTTCTTTCCCTTAAAAAACTCTTTGGTTGCTTTTGCAGTATGCTTTGGGTCATTGTCCATCTGCACTGTGAAGCGGCGTCCAATGAGTTCTGAAGCATATGGCTGAATATGAGCAGATAGTATTGCCCGAAACACTTCAGAATTCATCCTGCTGCTTTTGTCAGCAGTCACATCATCAATAAATACAAGAGAACCAGTTCCATTGGCAGCCATACATGCCCACGCCATGACACTACCACCACCATGCTTCACTGATGAGGTGGTATGCTTAGGATCATGAGCAGTTCCTTTCCTTCTCCATACTCTTCTCTTCCCATCACTCTGGTACAAGTTGATCTTGGTCTCATCTGTCCATAGGATGTTGTTCCAGAAATGTGAAGGCTTTTTTAGATGTCGTTTGGCAAACTCTAATCTGGCCCTCCTGTTTTTGAGGCTCACCAATGGTTTACATCTTGTGGTGAACCCTCTGTATTCACTCTGGTGAAGTCTTCTCTTGATTGTTGACTTTGACACACACATACACCTACCTCCTGGAGAGTGTTCTTGATCTGGCCAACTGTTGTGAAGGGTGTTTGCTTCACCAGGGAAAGAATTCTTCGGTCATCCACCACAGTTGTTTTCCGTGGTCTTCCGGGTCTTTTGGTGTTGCTGAGCTCACCGGTGCGTTCCTTCTTTTTAAGAATGTTCCAAACAGTTGTTTTGGCCACGCCTAATGTTTTTGCTATCTCTTTGATGGGTTTTTTTGTTTTTTCAGCCTAATGATGGCTTGCTTCACTGATAGTGATAGCTCTTTGGATCTCATCTTGAGATTCGACAGCAACAGATCCCAAATGCAAATAGCACACTTGAAATGAACTCTGGACCTTTTATCTGCTCATTGTAATTGGGATAATGAGGGAATAACACACACCTGGCCATGGAACAGCTGAGAAGCCAATTGTCCCATTACTTTTGGTCGCTTAACAAGTGGGAGGCACATATGCAAACTGTTGTAATTCTTACACCGTTCACCTGATTTGGATGTAAATACCCTCAAATTAAAGCTGACAGTCTGCAGTTAAAGCACATCTTGTTTGTTTCATTTCAAATCCATTGTGGTGGTGCATAGAGCCAAAAATTTTAGAATCGTGTCGACGTCCCAATATTTATGGACCTGACTGTATGCTATGTTCTTTCGGGGGTTTTTTTATGCAGCCTGTGGACTGAATAAAAAAAAAAAAGAAGAAATCTCTGCCAAAAAAAAAAGTGCGTGGTATGCCCACCATTAGAATATACCACCCTGCATCCACCAACTTCTAATGGGGGGCACACATTAGGTCACACTTTGCCACAAGCGCCAGTTCCAAGATTGTACAAATGTCTAAATAGTGGCACACTTGAATAAAAATTGTCCACGTATAAGTGGTACCCCATATGGAAAAAGGATGACACCAAGTCCCAAACTATCTTGCCACTGCTCCCAATGTAGTCTGGGAATCTGGGGGGCTCCACGTGACTATCTTTTCCCTCATAAAACCGAAACGTATAAGTATAGCCTGTTGCCCTCTCACAGGTCTTCTACATCTTGACTCCATATCTGGCACGCTTGCTGGCGAGAAATTGTTTGAATGCAGTGCGGCCAGAAAAATGAATTAGGGACTCATCAACGCAGATGTTTTGCTGGGGAGTATAGACATCTGCAAATTTTTGATTAAGGTGATATGCGAGGAGCTGAATTTTGTGTAGCCGGTCAAATTCAGGGTCACCCCGAAGATGACAGTGTATTTTCGTTGAAATGCATAAAACACATTATGCTCTCATATCTATGTCTGGCCATGGCAGCAGAGAACACGGTATATGATGAATTGGGTCTGCGGACCAATACAACTGGAATTCATTTCTTTTAGTAATGCCCATGTTGAGGGTTAGGCCCTTAAAAAAAGTAAATTTGGAAACCGTAATGGGTTTCCATGCGAATGGCCTGGCAATGTTTGAATTTTGGTTGGCGGCGATAAATTGTGCATATAAATTGCTTTGATCCACAATCAACGTATACAGATATTCCGTGAAAAACCGCTCCAAAAATCAAGGGGAGTAGTTAAATTTTCTATTTCCACCTGAATTCCGGGTTGGGCAGTGAACAGGGGAAGTACAAAAGCTGCAAAATTTGTGGACTACCAATCGGGATTTGAAAACACATCCGGAAGGATATCAGGGGCTCTATGGACCTGTGTGCGAATTCTTAGTGGCTGCGGGACAATACTTGTGCTCGCCACCGCACCAGCTTGTACTGCACTTATAGGACTCGCCACGTCACCAAGTCATACTGCAGTGCTGGTATTATTATTATTATTATTATACAGGATTTATATAGCGCCAACAGTTTGCTCAGCGCTACAATATAACGGGAGACAATACAGTTCAATACAAGACAGGAGGGCCTGATCCTGGGAGCTTACAATCTAAGAGGCTGCATATGAGAGTCATCAAAATTTAACGTCAAGTGCTAACAGAGATCAAGCCGGATTCTGCGAACACTGCGGTTTTGTGTGTAATATTTCAAGTGACAGGGACCAACTGACACTGCACTTACTGGGGGAGAAGGGGGGGGTAAGCGTAGGGGCTAAACGCAGATGCTGGCAGGTGTCGGGGCTGATCCTGTTAACGCTGCGTTTTTGAGGACGCTATACTAATGTGACCGCTGCTGATCTGATCAAAGATATTGATCCGTTTAGACACTATACCAGCAAAGGAGATTTATTGTGTATGAGCGTGTTGCTGGCAATCAAGGTTTTAAACGTGATGACTGGTGTACTGACAGGCAATCTGACGCCATCTGGGAGGGGCGTGAAAACCACGGGAGCACAAATCATGTATATACACCGCGTTCCAAATTTTTGTGCAAAATCTATTTCAGTGTCACAAAGATGAAATATTTTGTTTTTCAGTTTAACTCATGGATGGCATTGTGTGTCAGGGCTCTTTTGATCACTGAAAACAATCTCGGACACCTGTGAGCCCAATTTAAGGAAAAACTACTAAAGGAGGGAGTTCCACATTATTAAGCAGAGCAACATTTCAAGCAATATGGGGAAGAAAAAGGATCTCTCTGCTGCTGAAAAGAGTGGAATAGTTCAATGCCTTGGACGAGGTATGAAAACATTAGATATTTCATGAAAACGTAAGCGTGATCATCGCACTATTAAGAGATTTGTGGCTGATTCAGAGCACAGACGGGTTCGTGCAGATAAAGGCACATTGAGGAAGATTTCTGCCAGATCCATGCATCGGATCAAGAGAGCAGCTGCTAAAATACCATTACATAGCAGCAAACAGATATTTGAAGCTGCTGGTGCCTCTGGAGTCCCACAGGCATCAAGGTGTAGAGTCCTTCAGAGTCTTGCAACTGTGCATAAACCTTCTATTCGGCCACCACTAACCAATGCTCACAAGCAGAAACGGCTGCATTGGGCAGAGAAATACATGAAGACTAATTTTCAAACAGTCCTGTTCACTGATGAGTGCCGTGCAACCCTGGATGGTCCAGATGGATGGAGTAGTGGATGGTTGGTGGACGGCCACCCTGTTCCAACAAAGCTGCGACATCAGCAAGGCGGTGGTGGAGTCATGTTTTAGGCCGGAATCATGGGAACAGAGCGGGTCGGCCCCTTTAGAGCCCCCGAAGATGTAAAGTTGACCTCTGCAACGTATGTGGAGTTTATGACAGACCACTTTCTTCCCTGGTACAGAAGGAAGAACTATACTTTCCGTAATAAAATCATCTTCATGAATGACAATGCACCATCTCATGCTGCAAAGAATACCTCTGCATCAATGACTGTAATGGGTATAAAAGGAGAGAAAGTCATGGTGTGGCCTCCATCCTCCCCTGACCTCAATCCTATTGAGAACCTTTGGAGCATCCTCAAGCAAAATATCTATGAGGGTGGGAGGCAGTTTACATCCAAACAGCAGCTCTGGGAGGCTATTCTGACATCTTGCAAACAAATTCAAGCAGAAACTGTCCAAAAACTCACAAGTTCAATGGATGCAAGGCTGCTATAAAATAAGGGGTCCTATGTTAAAATGTAACGTGACCTGTTAAAATGTTTAAAAAGTTAAAATGTTGTTAAAAGTTTGATTGAAATAGCTTTTGATTTCGGTAAATATGCTGCAAACACAACAAATGACAATTTTCAGTTCTTTACCTATAAAGTGTTTTGAAACGTACTATGCGTAATAATTTGGAACAGTGCATTGTAAGCTTTTTATGTTTAAAAAAAATACTGTTATCATTAGGAGGTTTGCTCAATAAAATTTGAATTGTACTCTTAATATTTGATAACATGAGAATTATGCTGACTGTTATTTACATCAATTGTTTAGGTAAATGAGAAAAATATCATTTGCATAATAATTTGGAACACGGTGCATATATATATATATATATATATATATATATATATATATATATATATATATACACACACACACACACCGTATTTTTCGCTCCATAAGACGCACCTAGGTTTTAGAGGAGAAAAACAAGGAAAAAAATATTCTGAACCAATGGACTGCAGACACAGTACAGGGGATGACCAGAGACTGCGGACACAGGACAGGGGATGACCAGAGACTGCGAACATAGTATAGGAGATGACCAGTGACTGCGGACACAGTACAGGAAATGACCAGAGACTGCGGACACAGTACAGGGAATGACCACAGACTGCGGACACAGTACACGGAATGACCAGAGACTGCGGACATAGTACAGGGAATGACCAGAGACTGTGGACAGTGCAGGGGATGACCAGAGACTGCAGACAGTAAAGGAGATGACCTCCCTTTGGGGAGGGAGGGGGAGCGGGTACCTGAATTTG